>NW_007734874.1:39134-69683 GCF_000696425.1 Galeopterus variegatus
GTCAGCCAGCTGCCACCAGTTAACCTGATGTTTTGCTTTCCAGGGAATAAAAACAATGAAATCTATGAATTTTAGGATTGGATCATTTCTAGGAGACAAACCAGTAAACCTTACAACTTAAATTCTCATTCCAGTTTTCATGAAAGTTCTCAATTCAAAAATTATTCATTGATCATTTACTTGGTGCCCAGCACTAGGTCATCACCAAATATCACTCAATTTTGTGATATGTAGATGATATGCTTGGAAGTGTAAAGAAACAGAAGATGATTCTGGACATTTCTTCCTGGGACATTTATTTTAATTCTCTGGCTTTTTATGTTTGAGGTTTGATGGTGGCTGAGGGTGGGGGAGGGCAAGAAGAAAGTAGAATGACATCCCCTTGGACAGAAGATGATTGTCTAAGAGCTGTTCATTTTTTCCCTTGACTTAGCACTATGAGACACTGGGATAAAATATAAAAGGCATTAGATTTTGAAAAAAAATGTATCTGTATCACACTAAGAGAATTTATTTACTTTGTGACTCTCAACAAAGTATATAATCTCTATTAGCTCAGTCATTTTACCTTTAAAGTATAAACAGTTTCTGTTTGGTATGACTGGTATTAAGATGAAATAAAATTTTATCTCTATATATGACATGTTAATTGCAGATTCTGGCAGAGAGCTAGAACCCCAGAACTAAACTTCGTTACATGCTCTTACAGGGGACAAATTAGAGGCTGTGATGAGTACATGGTTGAGTAAAGCTTGTTGAGTTATTTAATCAGCTACCTCCATTCTCAGCATCTACATCTCACATAACCAGCCAGAGGATGCCCTCCAGAAAAAAAAAATTAGTTTTACAGGGATGTCTTGATACCTCTGAGGCTACTGATAGTTTACTACAATAGCGACCTAGAGGGAATAGATTAATTTAGGTAAATAGGCTAAAATGAAGGTCAATAGGAGTTCTTGGAAATCTGAATCTAACCCAGAGAAGAACAGACACATGATTGTTGTTATAATTATGAAAATTATTTCTACTGATATATCAATAGCAGCTATCATTTTTAGGCCACACACACTGTACATTAAAATATATTATATCATGTAATCTTCTTAACGAACTGTGAGGTAATTATTGTTATCTAAATTTTCAGATAAGGAAACTGTCCTCTAATTTGAGTAACCTGCCCAAGATCATAGCTTATAATTTGTTATAATAATGTACCTTTGATAATCAGTCTTGAAATTTACATCATGCTGCAGTCATTTATACTAATAAAAGTGTTTGAGAAACATATTGAAAAAACTAAGATAATTTCAAATAATACAGCTTTTGTAAACCCATTAAATACATCCCCAAGAACCAATCTGAGTACTGTCAACTGAATCAGAAGAGTAAGAATAATCATAATGCTGTCCTTACAATTGTCCTGCAAATTCATAAAAACATTAATTTATATTGTATGCTAATATAAATATGAATTTATTTAATTATATATACTAATCGATTTCATATACATGCTTTCCAAGCACTTATGATGTTTGCAAATTAGACATTCATATTTTAATCCCCCAATGGCACCTCTCCTAATGAATTACTGAGTAATCCTTTAATTTTTATTAAAGGAAGCTCCAGGTAAGTCTTTGAATTAATGAATGCTGATGATTAGCAAATAAATATACTTTATGTTTCATATGCCATGTACAATTAAGAAGCTGAAACCACCTGAGGAAAATAGAGGACGTGTATTGATCAGACATGCCCCTCATACCACTGTCATAAGTACCCAGATAACTTTGGGGTTCATTACAGACATAGAAAAAGCATTTGTACAAGGAGAATCTTTCTGTTTGCTTTTGGTTTTGTTCTCTCCCTATTATCCATAGTTCTTTAATTTTCTGGTTTTCCAAACTTAAAATGTTCAAAGATCAATCTGAAGAATTCAATATGGATTCTACAAAAATTTACTGAATGCCTGAAACGTGCTGTTCTCATACTGAAAACAGATAAAATAGCTGCCTGGGTTGTGTAAATATTCTACTGCAAGAAACATACTAAAATATTTTTAACTAAATATTTTACCAGCCTTTATTTATCAGTCACTCTACTAGGTGATAGGGATGTAATATAGGAGAAAAATGGACACGGTCCCTGCCTCATGAAGCTTAGACTTTAGAAGATGTGACAAGTTGTTTTCTTTTGTTTTTCTATCACGTTAACATCTGGGAGAAGAGCACTCCAGGCAAGAGAGAGCATGAAGCTCCCAAAGAAGGTATGAGCCTCACACACTTAGAGAATAAGAGGCCAGTGTGGCTAGAACAGAGTGGGTTGCTTGGTTAACTGAAGGAAGCAAAGTTGGAGAGGTACGCAGAAAAAAATTACATAGGTAATGGTAAGGAGTTTTGATTTTATCCTAATGGTAATCAGATCTCTACCTTAATAAAGACGTGTAGAAATATGGAATCTTCCAGTGATTTTTTTCTTTTTCTTTTTTTTTTGAGAGAAACCTATATTCTCAAAAATAAGGAGATAGCACCTGAGAGTGCAACCTAAGGAAGAGAGAAATCAGGAAGTAAAAACGTTAGCAGTTTTCGTTGGTGGCAAGTGGAGGAATTAAACATTCCTACATGGAAAAACATATATGTTTATATTCCTAGAGGGGAAAATACAAAGCTCTTACCAGGCCTCCACCAACACTGATCTGATGATGAACAGAATGCAAAGGGGTTCTTTGGAAGTCAAACCTAACCCCGACTGCAGGGGGCATATGTTTTGGGAGGAGCACTGCAGGACTGACCTCTGTGAGAAAATGCTAAATGTGAGGTCCAGAGTGCACCACACAGGTCCTCATCTGAACTACCATCGCACATGCCCACCGCCTACGCTCATGACCACTGAGAAAGTCAGGTCATTTGCATTTCCTGTCCTTGGGAACCACAGGAACTTCAACTCAGCTGTGGCTCTGTGCCACCTGGACTTCTTCAGTCCCTGGAATTTTCTAATCTCAGAGGCATCTTTACACAGACTCCAAGTGACAACAGAATTTACAGCTCAGAGGTCTTTCACAGATGGCTAAAATTTGACACTCAGAGGTCTTTCACAGATGGCTAAAGCTTGACGGACAGGGTCAGCCGGTCCCACCTGACTCCAGCCCTCTACACTTCTCGTCTCTACTCATTAATTCCAGGTGGCCACTACTGAGAAATGCCTGAGAAGGAGGTGACCCAGGAAAGTATCGCGATTCTGGATGAGGTTCTTCTGACCTCTCTAGTTGGCAGTGAGCACAGTGTAGACAGACGTGGGGCCTGAGGTGAGAGACAGAAAAGGAAAGGCCATGATGGGAGTGTGGGGGGCAGTCAAGAGAAACTCCCACGGGAACAATATGTGTATAAATGCAGATTCTCTCAGTATTGGATAATCGTTGGGGATAAATGCCAAGAAGATACAAACTTCTTTTATCAGCATCTCTCAGAATCCATGCTCTGTGGGTAGAGTCATATGTGAATATCAGAATCATCCTCTAATGCCAGGGACCCAAGATCTTATCTCATATCTAATTTGGAAATCAAGAAATATATGATAAAATTACTCTTTAGTTTTATTTGTACCAACCTCAGTTATCTTAAGTATTCCTCCAACACATTATTTCCTTTATTAACAATTTCTGATTAATCACCCTGATACTTTCATAATGGATTTTGAGGCTTATACATTTTAATCTGTACTTGAAGGAAGTCGTTTCCCCACACATCAAGCAATTCTCCAGTGGACACCAGCTGGATGTCCTCTAATTTAGTTTAATTCTGACACTATCTGCCTGGATTTAGTGTCAGATCCCACAGGTTAAGGGCTCAGTCCCACAAGACTGCTCCACACTTCAGATTCCAGTTTCAAGCAGTAGGTTGCCACCAATTTTCAATATTAGTCCATTCTCTGTCGCTCATAACAGAATACCTGAAACTGGACAATTTATAAAGAAATGAAATTTATTTCTTACAGTTTTGGAGGCTGGGAAGTCCAAGGTCCAGGGAACACATCTGGTGAAGGCCTTCTTGGTGGTGACTCTATACCAAGTCCCATGGCAATGCAGAATATCACATGGCAAGCATGGCATGAGCTAACTTGAGTTCTCTTTAGTGAAAATGGCCCAAATTCAGATTTGAAAGCCTCCATTACGATGTTCCCTGGCACTCTTCTTATAGTTCGTATGTTGAAGGCAGCTCCCTCTTTTATGGCCAGTTTTAGTAGGCAAAGGAATATAGGTACATATATGTGTATATATATTTTATGTAAGTAAGATATATACATATATTACATATGTATATACCTATTTGGGGATAGGGGAAGGAGAGGAGGATCATATATATATAAACTGTCACCACATTACCCCAAATGAGCCTGACATTAACGAAATGGTAATAACTCCTGGGGGTTAGGTGAAAACATGGATGCAGGAAAAAGGTAAAGGGCACACATTTAACTATTAAATACACTTTGATATTTGTTTGGCAGAATTCAGGCCAGCTCCAGGCTTCTGCATTTGCCAGGCAAGTAAACTGATGATCCTCAAAAAAAACCCCAATTTTTAAAAAAATCAAGCAGTTTTCTTTCAAGTCAATTGTCTGGCAGGCAGTTTTCCAACCACCAGGAACAGAAACTTTGGCTCCAAGACAAATTTTTAAAAAGTATTTCTGCTTATAACGTGAAAATACAGAAACTTCATCAAAGAAAGAAAATTATCAAAGTCTATTTCCAGCAAAACTGAGGTAGCACTGCTTTCTCTGCATTTAGTGCTGAAGTGGTTCTTAGTGCAATGTGTTCTAAAAAAATAAAATAAAATTGCTCACTTGACTGACAGGTGCAGTGTGTTAATGGACAAACTCAACACGAAATGTAATAGGTCAAAGAAGGAATGAGCAGGAAGTGAGAGAAATAAGGGTTTTGAATAAATCAGCTTAAAAGGGGGTTGTCACCAGACTACAAATGCTCTTGGCTGGCCTTGGCTCTCCAAAAGCTCTAAATCATCAGGGTTTTAATGCAATGTAGTTAACAGTTAACACTGCTATTCAAATCTGTGTAAATGTTTAAAAATAATTATTACAACCTAAATTCAATCATGTAAACAGCTCTACACACAGTACAGACCTGCCCTGAAAAACAATATGCAATACTGAGATCTGGCACTGTATCATTTTCGTAATGTTAATTCAACCTAATAGTCCCACTTTCCCCACCCTGCTTTACATCCTCTCCTACAAAAAAAAAAAATCGAATTTTTGCAAAATATGGCAGGCTTATTCTATCTGAAGCCTTCAAAAAAAGATACGCAACATATAGCCAGGTTTAAGTAATTTGGGGGACTCACCACCCAAAAGAAATAACCAAAATTTTAAAAAAAGGAAGAAAGTGCTTGAAACACAATACAGCATTTTAGAGCCTTTTCAGATACATGGCAGAGAAAGCTGTAAAGTAGAAAATATCTGAATCTTCAGTAATTTCCAGAAAGGTCCAACTCCTCAGTTGGCTGCAGGGCAGTGGGCAGATCCTTGCTGCTGCTCCTGGTACAGAGCCACGAAGTCCGCTTCTCAGAACACAAGCCCAGCTGAGTGCACCTCCCACTCACCCATCAGCTATAAACCGGGGGTTCGCAAAATGCCCTCCTCAGGTTCAATTAATTTTCTAGAGTGGCCCAAAGAACTCAGGAAAACACTTACTGACATATGCTGCTTTATTACAAAGGATATTACAAAGGATGCAGATGAGCGGCCAGATGGAGAAATGCATAGGACAAGCTATGTGGGAAGGAGCACGGAGCTTCCACCCTCTCCAGGTGCTTTTATGTGTTCAGCTACCTGGAAGTTCTCAGAACGCTGTCCTTTTAGGTTTTTATGAAAACTTCATTACATAGGCATGATTGATTAAATCATTGGCCATTCGTGATCAACTCCACCTTCAGCCCCTCTTTCCTCCCCAGGAATTGGGGGCTGGGGCTAAACGTTCTAATCCTCTAGTCAACTTGGTCTTTCTGGAGGCCAGCCTCCATCCTGAAGCTATCTAGGGGGCCCCAACCACCAGTCATTTATTAGCACCCAAAAGATACTTGTATCACTCCAGACATTACATAGATATTAGGAGCTGTGGGACCAGGAGCAGAGACCAAATATATATTACTTATTATATCATAATATCACATCTACCATCTTGGGTGGGTCAGTCAATTCCATTATTTATGTGTCATATAAAGTACTCATTTTCAATCACAAATTTATCTCTTTCAAACTACAAGGTGGATTAAACATTTAAACATAAGATCTGAAATCATAAAATTACTGAAAAAAACGTAAGGGAAACACTTCAGGAAAGTTGGACTGGGCAAAGACTTTATGAACAAGACCCCCAAAGCACAAGCAACAACAACAAAAAATAAATGAATGGGGTTATATAAAACTAAAAAGGTTCTGCACAGCAAAATAAACAATCAACAGAGCAGAAGGAAAACCTACAAAATTGGAGAAAATATTTGCAAACTATATGTCTGACAAGGGATTAATATCCAGAATATATAAGGAACTCAAACAACTTCATAGTAAAGAAAACAAAAACACCAAATACTCCATCTGAAAAATGGACAAAGGAGCTGAATGGACATTTTTCAAAGGAAGACATACAAATGGCCAACAGGTACATGAGAAATGGAAATGCAAATCAAAACCACATTGAGATATCATCTCATCCAGGGTAGACTGGCCATTATTAAAAAGATCAAGAATAACAAATGCTGACAAGGATGTGGAGGAAGGGGACTATTGGTGGGACTCTAAAATAGTACAGCAGTTATGGAAAACAGTATGGAGGGTTCTCAAACAACTATAGATGGAACTACCATATGATCCAGCCATCCAGTTCCGGGTATATACCCAAAGGAATGAAAATCATGTCGAAGGGATGCCTGCACTCCCATGTTCATCACAGCTCTATTTGTAATAGCCAAAATATGGAACCAATCTAGCTGTCCATCCAGATGACTGGATAAGGAAAATGTAGTATATATATACAATGGAATACTACTCAGCCATAAAAAAGAATGAAATTCTGCCATTTGCAGCAACATGGATGAGTTGGAGAAAATTATGTTAAGTGAAATAACCCAGACAAGGAAAGAGAAATACCACATGTCCTCACTCATAAGTAGGATGGACTCTGATGCCCACAGACTCTCACTAGGCAGATGGCACAGTAACTGAATATGGGAAGGAATAGGAAGGAAGGAAGGAAGGAAGGAAGGAAGGAAGGAAGGAAGGAAGGAAGGAAGGGAGGGAAAAAAAAGAAAGAATCACAATAATATGTTGAACTTTCAGAAGGAGAAAACAAATCTATGGTTACTAGTGGTGGGAGGAGAGAGGGGGGATTGGGGAGAGATTGGGTAAGGAGAATAAAAATAATTACTATTTACAATAAATATGCTAATAATATTGATTTGATCATCACATGTTGTACACAGGTGATGGTAGTCAATGCTGTATCCCCAAAATATGTATAATCAATTATGCCTCAGAAAAAAAAATTGCAGGCTGGCCTGCAGCTCACTTGGGAGAGTGCAGTGCTGGTGACACCGAGGCCACGGGTTCGGATCCTATATAGGGATGGCCGGTTTGCTCACTGGCTGAGCGTGGTGCAGACACCATCGAGCCAAGGGTTACGATCCCCTTACCGGTCAAACAAACAAACAAACAAACAAAATTGCAAGGTAGAAAGTCAAAGGGGTTTTCTCTTTTTCATTTTTGGGAAACTAATGAAAAACTAAATTAGTAGATGCATGATGTTCCCATCCTGTGGACCTGGAAAGAAACTGAGGCACAGCTTAAACAAAAAAGAGTTTATTTGAGCCAATATGAGTGACTGCAGCCTGGAAAAACACCTCCAAGTACCTTGGTAAGTGCTCTGAAGTAAAAACAGAGCTTCAATATGTTTATAATCACAAATAGGGGAGGCAAAAGAAGAGGAGAAAGGACAGCCCCCTTACTCAGGCTTTACATTGGTTGTCTAGCATAACATGAGTTAGTAATTGGTTAATGGTTACATGTTGCTCTTTAAACAATTGCTAAATCCATGAGCAAGGGTCACACCATCCATTTCAATATTCTTTAAGTTAGGTTATAGCTCTATGAGCTGACATCATGTTTGGACTCTAGGCCTAAAGTAAACTGTTTAGCAATGTTCCAGGTTATGAGGGATGGGGGGATGTGACTACTGCCACATACGTGACCTCCCAGGGCCTTGAGATTTAGCTGACCTCGATTATTGATGCTAGAGAAATTTTCTATTTATCACCCCAGAGGCCTGCTATTATTATTATTAGGCCCCATGGCTCACTCAGGAAAGTGCAGCACTGGTAGTGCCGAGGCCCCGAGTTCAGATCCTATATAGGGAATGGCCAGTGTGCTCACTGGCTGAGTGTGGTGCAGACAACACCGTGCCGAGGGTTGCGATCCCCTTACCGGTCAAACAAACAAACAAACAAACAAACAAAATTGCAAGGTAGAAAGTCAAAGGGGTTTTCTCTTTTTCATTTTTGGGAAACTAACGAAAAACTAAATTAGTAGATGCATGATGTTCCCACTTCTGTAAAAGTGGTATACATCCCTGTGGACCTGGAAAGAAACTGAGGCACAGCTTAAACAAAAAGGAGTTTATTTGAGCCCATATGAATGACTGCAGCCTGGAAAAACACCTCCAAGTACCTTGGTAAGTGCTCTGAAGTAAAAACAGAGCTTCAGTATGTTTATAATCACAAATAGGGGAGGCAAAAGAGGAGGAGAAAGGACAGCCCCCTTACTCAGGCTTTACATTGGTTGTCTAGCATAACATGAGTTAGTAATTGGTTAATGGTTACATCTTGCTCTTTAAACAATTGCTAAATCCATGAGCAAGGGTCACACCATCCATTTCAATATTCTTTAGGTTAGGTTATAGCTCTATGAGCTGACATCATGTTTGGACTCTAGGCCTAAAGTAAACTGTTTAGCAATGTTCCAGGTTATGGGGGTTGGGGGGCATGTGACTACTGCCACATACCTGACCTCCCAGGGCCTTGAGATTTAGCTGACCTCGATTATTGATGCTAGAGAAATTTTCTATTTATTGCCCCAGAGGTCTGCTATTATTAACAAAAATAGGCTTTACAATAAAGAGCTGTACATGTTACTCTTTGATTAGAATGAGTATGGCTTCAATTTTTATGTGAGTACCAAAAAGAGAAATGTGTTTCTTTATTCTAATCCACAGTTTATCTTATAAAGATCTGTGAGCTCCTGATACCTCTCTTGAAACTTAGGTACATGTAACCATTTAAAACCATGACTCTGTGTCCTTCTCAGTGGTTCGCCTATGCAAGGGTATCCCCACAAGGGTCCTGACCTGACAAACCCACACACACCCATATACAGCCTTAATCTTGGAAGAGAGTTCCCAAAAGCAGAGGCACAAAAAAGAGTCCATATTTGAGAGCTCAGGAGAGAAAGGAGCCACAGGAAATATTTCACCAGCAGCTATGAATTTGATTACCGGAGAGATTTGCTTACTTTCTTTCGTGAATTGGGTAAGAGTACAACTGGTAGGTACTCTCAGCAGTATTTCTTCCTCTAAAACTTCTGGGATGCTAGATCCAGCCAACACCATTTTCTATAATAGAGGATAATAGCTTTCCCCTCTTATCTTCTGTCCTTGTTATGGGAGGATAGTCGGAGAGCCACTTTTTACATTAGAGCTCACAGAACCAGCTCTTCCCCATTCCTCCCTGCTCATGTTTTCTATAACTATTAGAAAGAGCGCCGAAGTCCAAAGAAACCACGGTGTGTTTCCCTTTGAGGGCCCTGATGTCCTGCCCATGGCATTCATATACCCAAAATTGTTTCACACCACCATAAAATCTCCTCCACATGGTGTCCATAATTTTCCCCTAACTCATATATTCTAAAGTTTTCTGGAATCAGAGAAAGAGTGAGTGACAGAGCAACAGAGAGAAGTCTGACCTCAACACCACCTTTTCCTACAGAATAGGTGGCATCTATATTTTATCAGAAAACACAAATGCTTGTTGTCCCTCAAATTGGTAGGACTCACAGGAATTTCATCCTCAAAATATGATGGCTATATGGAGGCAATGCCTCCTGATATCAAGAAGCTATGTGAGTTACACCATACAGAAAGGAAGTTAGGGGTTTAAAACATTTCAAAGAATAAGGAAGCCAAGTCGTACTGCAGAAGTTAAGAAAAACTTGGGGAGAGACTAGGAAGTCAAAATACAGAAATGTATTTGAAAAAAAGTTTGGGATGAAGAAGACAATGGGATCACCCTGGAACAACAGCTGAATGCCCATGATAGTAAGAGAGAGAGAGAGAGAGAGAGAGAGAGAGAGAGAGAGAGCACAGAAAGGGCCCTGTCGTATGCTTTTCTTCCTCTGAATGAGCCCTGCTGTTTAATGATTTCATCTCTTCCTTCTCCTTGTCAGTCCCTGCATCCTTACTGTAATAATCACTGCTGGCAGTCTGGTCATTGAGAGCTCTTGTCCCTCATCTTCTTTCCAGATCATCACTTCTTTCACTTTTCTCTATTTCTGCTTCCCCTTGTGATACCTGGGCTATTCCCAGGCTATTCATTATCCTCCCCCTTTGCCTCCTCTTTCGGTGATTATAAAAATATTGAAGTTCTGTTTGTACTTCAGAGCACTTACCAAAGTAACTTGGAGGTGTTTCCCAGGCTGCAGTCACTCATATTGGCTCAAATAAAGTCTTTGTTGTTTAAGCTGTGTGTCAGTTTCTTTCCAGGTCCACAGGGGTTATGTGGTCATCACAATCCTGCCATCTGTTCAGAAATAATCTATCTCTCTCTGTGACAGTTTTGATGGTAACTCTCTTTTTATGGCATCCATCTTGCCAGGAGCAAGTTCATTGCCAGGAGTAAGAGGACCACATGTTGGGATGCACAGAGTAATTTAACTCCATTAAAACTCATGAGCCAGATCATTGTTTATGCTTAACATGAATAGTAGCTATTCCAGGAATTATCTTACATATTAAAACAGAACTCCTATCACTTTGTGGGAGGAAGTAGACATGACTCTAGGTCAGGTCTAGTAGCAGCACATCCTCCACTGCACTCAGGTTCTTGATAAGAACATGCACAGAGAGTACAAAGCCCTGTGTAAACGTTTCCAACCATTCTACCAGTATGGCCAAGCCCCATCCATGTTACTGCTGGAAGCAATCTCCCTGGGTCTATTTGGTTTCTCAGGCACTTCTCAATGTCTCTATTTTAAAAATATTTAAACAGAGTTCTGGTTTGTGCTTGAGGATGTAGAAAGCTAGAAATAATGATATTCCCACCCTTACAAGAAAACAGACAAACTGCAAGCTTTTTGTCCATGAATCTTAGGGATGCTCACAAAAAACGTGAGTCCTGAGGAAGCATTTCTCATGATTTTCAAGAAAAAGAAAAGTAGAAATTAAAGCCTTTATTGAGTTGTGAATCAAAATGAGCTAATTATCACCTGCATAGAATATACTGAAAGCAAAGAAAAGCTTTTTCCTATCTCATGTTGAGAACACACTACATACTCAAACACCATTCCTCTTTATACTCCTAAGCTTATTTAATTCATGAATGTAATATATGCTGGCACGTCTATATTAAATACATATTTATTTACATTATGCTAAACAATGTGTGTGTGGTGTTATGGAATTTTAATTTATTTAATTTATACTTAACACGTACTGAGTGCCAGGCATTGTTCTATGCACTTAAGAAATAGTAATTCTCATAAAAATCAAGTATGATCAAATACTATTATCGTTCTCATTTTACAGATGTGGCAATTGAGGCACAGAGATGTCAAATAACATGTCAATATTCATACAATCATTACATGGCAGGACTGAAACTTAAACTCAGACACTCTGGCTCCAGAATCTGTGCTCTAAGCCACTATGGCATGTTCCTCTCTCTCAGACAGACAGATAGATAGATGCAATATTAGTCGATTTCTGTTGCTTATAACAGAAATACCTAAAATTGGGTAATTTGTAAGTAAATTAAATTTGTTGCTTACAGTTTTGGAGGCTGGGAAGTCCAGTGCTCAGGGAACACATCTGGTGAGGGCCTTCTTTGGTGGTGACTTCAGTGATGCAGGGTATGACATTGTGTGAAAGGCAGAAGCAGAGCTTCACATGCACTCTCCTTTTAAAGTCCTCAGAACCACATCTATGATCACCACTAAACCATCAACTTGTTAATCCATTTACTATGGCAGGGTCCTCACAATCTAAGCACCTCTTCAAAGCCTCATCTTTCAATTACCATAATAGGATTTCCCACACTCTTAACACTGTCACAGCAGGGGTTAAGCTTCTAATACATGGACTTTGGGGACAAAATTCAATCTACAGCATATAGATAGATTGATTAGGTTAGATTAGATTTATAGATGGAGGAAAGAGGAAGGGAGGGAGGGAAGAAGGAAGGAGGGAAATTATATATTTTGGCTTCTATACTTCTCTGTCACCACACTACACAAAGGCAGCACTAGAGATTTGTCATGCATCAACAGCCAAAACTCATTTGTAGGGCCCAGCACTGAGCAGAGCAGTCTTCCCCCAGAGAAGGAGAACACGAGTGTGGGACAAACTGATGACTACTGCTGCCATGCAGAGCATAGGAAGCAAATTCCAAAACATCTCATTGCATGAATTAAGGATTTATTAGAGAAGTGAAGAGCTTTTAAGGTCAGGGGTCAAACACAGAAGAAAAGGCGCTGGCACCCCACCCTCCCCCAGAGAAGTGAGTCTGAGCCAGGACCCCTGTTGGGCACACATTGTGTGTCTGTGTCCCAGGGCTGGGACCTCACCTCCTTAGTGCTCTCCCTTTTTCCAGGGCACATGTGAGAAAGTGGCTCTGTCAGTGGGCATATTCTGATTACTCTGGCACCAAGAAGAGAGGATTTGGGTGGCAGATATTTATGAGAGTTGTCTGGGAACCCGCTGCCAGCATCTGGGGGCCTTTGGCCCATGGAAAGCTGGAAACCCTCTGGCTGGGGAGGGGAAAACCACTGGTATGATGGGAAGTTGAGGTGGTCTCGATTCAGCCTCTTCAGTTGCAGAAGAGGTTCCCTGGGCCCAGCTAGCTCCCAGTCCAGGCAACCAAGTGCACACCTGGGCGACTTTTGACCAACTCTTCTCATTGCACAGCAGTGAGTTATGATGGAGCCGCATGGCTGTTCCTCTGAAGAGACGTCCTGTTAGTAACACATCATGGTCAGAAAACAAACAAACAAACGGTGGCATATAATAAGCGTCCTCAATTTTAGAAAAATACAAGGTTTGAACTGCAGAGTTTTAGAAATTGATTTGTACTCAAATTAAAATTCACTTGAATTCTGTGTTGAATGCTCCAGGGTAAAAAAGGGCAGAAATTTTAATACGTCTCAAGAAACACAAGATAGGGACCGTGTGTGTATAAACATATTTAGATAAGATGTAAAAGCTAACAAAATTCTTCATTTGGGGAAGGAGATACAAAAGGAAAGAGAAGACCCGAATGAATGTGGCTCAGTACAGAAGAAAGGAAATAATATACATCATTTAGGTGATACTCTGACAAAAACAGAAAGAAAATATTCTTTCTGGTTCTCTGGTGACTAAAATGCTTTAAGAGAGGATGAAGCCTTTCATTCAATAATTAGGACTAAAAGACACAAAATGAAAACATTGTGGGCATTATACACATTAGTGAAAAGAGCACTAAACTGGAAGTCAAAAAACCTGAGTTCTAGAACTTGCCCTGGTGCCCCGCGGCGGTATGACCCGGAATCAGCTATGTGGACCAGCACGGCCTCAATTTTTCTACTTCACTTTTTCATTCAACAAACGTTCATTCCGTAGCGCTGTTCCGGGCACTGGGAACACATGAGACGGGCGGGGGCGGGTCCCGGTCTCCTGCCCCGAGGAGCGCGGTTCTGTCGGGCTGCCTTGTGACCTGCAAAGTGCGCGGGTGGAAGTGGGTCGTCTCGATTGTCCTTCCCGCCCTCAGACCCTGGGACTTGGTGGGCACGAGGCGGGAGGGCTTCCGTGGCTGGTCTGCAAAGCTCCGCACGACCTCTCCTCCCTTCCCGGAATTTCCATCTCCTCATTGCCCTTTTCAGAGCCTCGCAGGTTGGGGTAACGTGAGAAAGAAAGGAGACCCGAGGGCCAGGCGGGGAAAGCCACATTTAGAACGGGTTCCCACGGCGACTCCCTCCACCGAGGAAGCTGGGGAGACCGGCCGAAATCTCGGGCTCGGTCGCCATCTGGCGGCCTATGTGCCACATGACATCCTCGGAGCAATGACTGCGAACGTGGCTTCACAGAGCCCTTCTCAAGTTCTCGATGAACTTTCTGAATTTTTTTCAACCGGAATTTTATTTGATGGTTAATCTAGCATCGTGACGATGTCCCTCATTTTGACATGAAAACCCAGTCTTTCTGCTTATCTCCCGTTCGTTAAGGATGCTGTCGATGAGATATTTCTGCCCCCAAAACCCCACCCACAGATGACCTGTGACTGCTTCTCCCACCTTCTCTCCCCCTCCCCACCACATTCTGGGGCTGAACTCCGAGAGGTCACACGTCCCTGGGACAAGATGAAAATAAAGAAGACTTCTGATGAAGCGAGATGGCAGACGTGCAGCTTCAGGCCAAATCCTTAGCGAAATCTTTGCGGCCAGGGAGAGTCCACAGAATCTTGCTCTCCTAGAAATGGCAGTCGGTCAACGCTGCAAAGCAGGAAACGAGGTTTGCTGCTGCACAGCAGAGGGTGACCAGGAAAACTTCTCAGTGACAATCCACCAAGCCTTGTGCCTCCAAATTAAGTGCAAAACATTTAAAGACCAGCGGAGACAAGGAAGATGGACACCGCTGCTCACCACCGGAATCAGAACATAGCAGAGACCCCATGACTTCGAGAGCCACAAAATGGTAAAGCCTTGCTCCAAGTGGAGCAAGTTCATAAATTTAACAATCTTTGCTACCGCCCTGTGGATATGAAGTGACCAAGGGGACAAGGATTGGATAAATTGTTTCTGTTGGTTGAAGTTCGTAACAAACAGGGCAAGGCAATGAAGAAGCCATAGGGAAAGGGAATTATTATACAGGAATTATTATAATTCATAATTATGCTTTACGAATGCTGTCTTCATAATATTAGTATAGTCACTCATTATTAAGCACTTGTGTGAAGGACAGTCAGCTGAGCTCTGGAAATATAAAAAATGAATGAGACATGGAGTCTGGCCCAGCATCTGGGAGGCACATGAGCAAACAAGGGAGCTTGGCAGAAATATGTATAAAATACATTGGAGTCACAAAGGATTAGTAAAACTTTCTGGTGGAAATGGCCTTCAAGCTGACCCAGAGGACATGAGAATGGCTTCCAAGTCTAAAGAAATATAAGGAGCGTGGAGACATGGAAAAGCACAAGGCTGTGAGGGAAGTGAAAGCAGTCTGGGATCACTAAAGCGGGACGGGGCAGATGAAGCCAGAGGGCTAGGGATGGATGCCTCGCATGTCAGGCTAAAGACTTTGGACTTTATTCCGCAGTCAATAGGGTCACTATGCAGGTTGATAATATGGGAAGCAGCATGGGCATTTTCATATTTTAGAAAGGATACTCTTGTGGGAAGAATGGATTGTGAGGGACACAAAATTGGAAGCAGAGAAAGTAGTTAGACGACTGCTATAGTAACACAGGCCAGACATGATGGACCAGCACTAAAGTAGGATAAGGGGATACAGAGGGTCAGAGAGTCATGGGGGAGCAGATACAGCACGGCATGTTTTCACCTGTGGTGTATAGGAGAGAGGGAAGGGGAAGAGCAAAAGATGCTGGGACACCAGGTGAGTAGTGATTCTAATCACTAGGGAGAGACAGATTAAGAAAGAGAACATTTTCCATTTTAGATACTTTGCATTTACAGGGCCTGTGCATCACTCAGATGAAACTTTGCTCTGCGTGGTTAGTAATGCCCCACCTCTGCCCCTGCAAGATGTCCACACCCTAATCCCTGGAACCTGTGAGTATGTTACCTTACATGGCAAAAGGGGCTTTGCATTAATGATTAAATTAAAGATCTTGGGATGGGGAGATAATTCTGGATTATCCAAGTGGGCCCAATGTAATCATGAAAGTCCTTATAAGTGAAAGAGGGAGGCAGGAGAGTGAAAGAAGATGTGATGACAGAAGCAGAGGTCGGAGTGACGTGATTGCTGGGAGGGGCCACAAGGCATGCAGGCAGCCTCTGGAAGCTGGTAAAGGCAAGAAATAGATTCTCCCCTAGAGCCTCCAGAAGCGGAACTCAGACTGCTAACATTACCTTCATATGACTCATTTCAGGCTTATGACCTCCAGGACTGTCAGGAAATAAATCTGTGTTGTTTTAGCCCACTAAATTGCGGTAAATCGTTATTGCAACAATAGGTAGGAAACTACAAAATACACCTTGTAATTGAGAAGCAATGTAGCTCAGAGCTCAGACTTTGGGGTCAAACGGATTTAAATTCTTATTTTTGCTTTACCACTTCCTACCCATGTGAACTTGAGTGCATCAACTAACCTTGCTAAGCCTCGATTTTCTCACCTGTAAAATGGGACTATCTAATACAGTTTGTGTCTCAAAGAGAAAAATGGAGAAGCAGTTGTTTTTCATGAAAAGCCTTATAGAAATATCTGATATTTTAAACCATGTACATGTATAACTTTATTTAAAAGGTAAAAAAATTTTAAATATTAAAATATTTAGGAAGTAAAAAGAGAAAAGACTTTCATTTTTATTTTCTAAGATGA
This sequence comes from Galeopterus variegatus, assembly GCF_000696425.1. Lineage (NCBI taxonomy): Eukaryota > Metazoa > Chordata > Mammalia > Dermoptera > Cynocephalidae > Galeopterus > Galeopterus variegatus. The sequence goes on from NW_007734874.1 coordinate 55,999, forward strand.
AAACTTTGATACACTTCATTTTTAATCCCCTTCAAAAAAAGGTAACTACCACACATGAGATTTAGAGTTTCATACAGTTAATATTAAATATATTCCTACATCATAATTTGTTTAATACAAATTTAATTAATTATATTAAGTTAAAATGTTAACAGTGTTCTGCTAAATTATCACTCCAATTGTATAACTTCAGGAAGCTCAGGAGATTGTCGGCAGAGGAAGTAGAAATTGCCTTTCACGCACAACAGTCAAGAAGGTCAAATGTACAAGATTCTGGGTGCTCATCACACTGTAAACTCAAAATAATTCTAAACAACTTCAGTGTCACTTGATAGACAGAACGTAGTAAGAAACTGGCAAAAGCAAATTACCTGACAGTAAGCTACACAGGCTAAGCAAGAAAGAAGGTGATGAAAGCAAAGGAAGGTTTTCAAGCACACAAATAAACTCTGATAGATGATTTCAGATCCAGAATATTTGGAAAATGAATCAGGATTACCTTTTTGCATAATACCTAAAGTGTAATTGTGGATTTTTAGTGTTTTATTAATGGAGGTTACACTACCTCAAATAACCTTTAAAGTAGGTTTGGTCCTCAGATAACATGAAGGATTTGTCTTAAGGGAGACACATAACACACCAGGACTGTCGAGGAACATGAGAAGTCGTACCCCTGGTGGCAGAGAATATACAAGAATTGTAAGTCCAAGTATACACACCACTTCTTTAAGAAAGGAAAAAAACACGAGGAGTATAAAAACAAATCAAATGTAAGTGCAATCTCGTAATAAACTAAACTGTATGAGGCATAAAACCAAAATAAGTGCTTAAGTAGCTCAAATAGTATCAAATGATATTGGACTTGAAAGGGAGTAAATATATGACATAGAGTCCATATTCAAAGGTTTTACGTCAGCATTAAATGGAAAAAATGTAGCTTATTTGACAACCAGTAGAAAAGGCATCTGTTAGGAAAGTGTAATCCAAGTTGATATACATGTATGGGGTACTAGGTTACATAATTCAATACCTATTCATAATAAAATGCTCAGAAAAATAGTAATAGAGTGGAACTTCTTCAACTGGATAGAGAGCATTTGCAAAAAAAGTTACAGCTAATATACTTAGTAGTGAAAGACTGAATATTTTCCTTCCAGAGATTGGGAACAAGGCACAGATGTTTACTCCCACAACACTTATTCAACATAGTGTTAAAAGTTCTAGCCAGTGCAATAGGCAAGAAAAGGAATAAAAAGCATACAGACTGCAAAGAAAGAAATAAAACTGTTCCTATTTCCAGATGACATAATTGTCTACATAGAAATTCTAAGGAATCTATATATAAACTACAATCATGCACTGCTTAACAACAGAGGTACGTTCAGAGAAATACATTGTTAGGTAATTTCATCATGTAAACATCACAGTGTGTACAGGCCTGGATGGTATAGCCTACTACACACCTAGGCTATGTGGTATAGCAATTATAATCTTATGGGACCATCACTGTACATGTGGTTCATCACTGCCACCAAAACGTTGTTATGCAGTGCATGACTGTACTAGAATGAATAAGTGAGTTCAGCAAGGTTACAGGATACAAGATAAACATACAAAAATCAACTGTATTTCTATATTCTAATAAAGAACACACGAATACCAAAATCTTAAAATGCAATACCATTTAAAGTCACTCAAGCTTTTCTGGTGGTGATGGTCTCCCCACAAGAATATGCTTCTTGTAAAAGATCTTCATCCTTCTTAAGAAGAGAAGAGGAAACACAAGAAGTACCTGGTGCAGAGCCCCAATTCCTACTTCATAGATGTGAAATGCACAGGCTGCTATAAAAATCACTGCAGCCTTTCCCCGTGCACAAATGATAGTTTTGTGTGTTGGCTGCTCCACTGTCCTCTGCCAGTCTACCGGAGGAAAAGTAAGCTTACAGAAGGATACTCCTTCAGATGGAAGCAGCACTAAACCAACCAAGATAAGTGGAAAACCACTCCAGCAAACACATTTTGGACTTGTTAAATAGTTCAAAAAATGAAATATTTAGATATAATTCTAACTAAATGTGTACAAAATTTGTATGCTGAAGACTGCACAACACTGACATGAGATATCAAATAACATCTAAATAAATGGAGAGAAAACCTGTGTTCATTGATTGGAAGACTTAACAAAGTAAAGATGCCAATTCTCTCCAAATTGATAAACAGATTCAAATCAATTTTTATCAAAATCCCTGCAAGATTTAATGTAAATTATAGGCAAAATTATTCTAAAATTTATGGAGAAAGGCAAAGGAGCTAGAATGACTAAAACTAGCTTGAAAGAAGAATAATAAAGTGATGGGAAATCAGTCTGCCTTATTTCAATACTTATATAACTATAGTAAGTAATGTTGTGTGGTACCTGCAGAGGGATGGACACATAGATTAATGGAATAGAATAAAGAACCGAGAAATAAACCCACATGATATGATATGCCCAAGTGACTATTTGACAAAGATGCAAAAGCAATTCTATAGAGGAAAGGTAGCCTTTTCAACAAATGGTGCTGGAGCAGTTAGACATCCTAGGCAAAAAAGTATCACACATTATATAAGAATTAATTTAAAACAGTTCAGACTAACAAAACATAAAACCGTTTTAGGAGAAAATCTTCAGGATCTGGGGTTAAGCAAAACATTCTTAGACTTGTCACCAAAAAAAAAAAAAGCATGATTCATAGGAGGAAAAATTGATAAAGTGGATTTCATAAAAATTAAAAACTTTTGCTCTGCAAAAACCTTCTTAAGGGAATTAAAAGACAAGCAACAGACTGCAAAGCATATATCTAACAAAAGACTAGTACCTACATACATATAAAGAATTCTCAAAATTTAAAAAGCAAACAATGCAATTAGAGATACTCACAACAATCTGGATGAATGTCCAGGGAATTATGCTGAGTGAAGAAAGGCAATCCCAAAAGGTTATATACTGTATGAGTCCACTTATATAACACTCTTGAAATAACAAAATTATAGAAATGGAACATATATTAACAGCTGCCAGGAGCTAAGGGAGTGGAAATGGGAGGGAAATGAATGTGGCTATGAATGAGCAAGATGAGGGATGGTGTGGTGATAGAAATGTTCTATATCTTGGCTATACCAATGTCAATATCCAGGTTGTGATAATTTACTGTAGGTAATAGATGTTTTCATTAGAGGAAACTGTGCAAAGGATGCATGGGATCTCTCTCTATTATTTCATATAAGCACATGTGAATCTACATTTATATTCAAAAGATATACATTAAGGTTTATGTTAACCATGGCAATCTCTGAATGGCAGTATATGATGTTATTTTTCCCCTCATCTATATTTTCTGGTTTTTTACAATGCACATGTATTGTTTCATTAAACATCATTAAAAAATACAATTATATAAAAATTAAAATTTGATTTGTGCTAAGTAAAGAACCAACAGTTTTAGCCATCACGGGTTTTGTACTGCCAGTGAAAATAAAACAGTAAAAACAGAAAATAATATTAGTTTAATTACAAAAAAAGTTTTGACCTCACAGACCACTCGAAAGGATCCCAGGAACCTCCAGGGTTCCATGGACCACACCTTGAGAACCATTGCACTGTAGGGACATGACATAAGAAATTTATATGATGATGAATTTGATGACTACCCTAATCTGATCATTACCCAGTGTATACATGTATTAAAATATAACTCTGTACCCCATAAAAATGTACAATCAATATATTTCAATTAAAAAATACGTTCCTTAAAAAAAAAGGAACAGAGGGTAGGGCAAGATGGCAGACTAGAGGTGTCCAACATGTGATCCTCCCACAGAAAGGGACCAGAGCAAAGAAGGGACAGCTAAGTACAGGGGAGAGCATTGGTAGGAGAGCATGGGAGCATAGTGGGAGCCTGGTGAGGACCCTGTGGAGCATGAAAACCAAGCAGGGTGGTGCAGAGAAGAGGCACGCAGCTTCAGCTGCTGCCACATCACTGACACCAGGATCAGCCAGGAGGAATTCTTCTTGTGGTGGAAAGAATCTGCTTGGCTGTGAGCACTTCCCAGCAATAACACTCCTCCTGCTTCTTCTCCAGCCAGTCCTCACTACTGCCGTGGTTGCCTGTGCCATTGTCTACTCCCAGAACTGTGGCCCTTCTCCCTGCACAGGAGTCCATCCTGTGCAGCACACTCCACCACACAGCTCCAGCCTTCCAGCTGCCCATGTGGCCCTGGTCTCCCACATGACCCCAACCACCCAGCCACCAGCATGGCCCCACCTGCCTTCCTGGGCCCAGCCATCTAGCCATCTGTGCAGCCCCAGCCACCCACATGGGCCCAGGCATTTAGCTGCCCATGCAGCCACACCCACACATATGGGCCCAACCATCCAACCACCCACAGGGCCTCAACTGCCCCTACTCCCCACAGAGCCCTCACCCACCTGTGTGATCTTAGCCATGCACACAGGCCCAGTCACAGACAAAGCTACCAGGGCCCCCCAAAATTACTGAGTCTACTGAGAACTACTGAGTCTACCCAGAACTACTGAAACTACTGAGTCTACCTGCAACCAAAACTAAAGCACCCTGCCCAATGGGAAATTATAGTAAGTCTACAGGAGGGAGTCTCTCTCCTCAATAGCCACCTCAGAGTAATGGAAGAAGCAACCATTCTACCATATGACTAAGCATCAATGTAGGGACACTAGAAATACACACACACAGAAATGACACCACTGAAAGAACACTATAATTCTCAAATACCAGACCCCAAACCACAGGAAACCCCTGAAATGTCTGAAAGGAAATTCTGAGTAACAATCTTAAAAAAACTCAGTGAGATACAAGAAGACTCAGCTAAACAATACAATAAAATGAGAAAAACAATCCAGGACATAAAGGAGGAAATTTACAAGGAGATAAATACCATAAAAAAGAATGTAGCCGAACTCCTGGAACTGAAAGACTCATTCAATGAAATAAAAACTACAACTGAGAGCATAAGCAGCAAGCTAGCACAAGCGGAAGAGAGAATGTCTGATCTCAAAGACAGTCTTTTCAAAATAACACAAGCAAACAAAAAAGAAAGAAAAAAGAATTGAAAAAATTGAGGAAAATCAGAGAGCTAGCAGACCACCTTAAGTGCACAAACATGAATCATGGGTGTTCCAGGAGGGGAGGAGAAAGGAAAGGCATTGAAAACATATCCAATGAAATAATAGCAGAAAACTTCCCAGATATTGGTAGAGATATGGACTTCCAGATCTAACAGGCTCAAAGATCCCTAAACAGATTCAGTCCAAAAAGATCCTCTCTGAGAACATTGTAGTCAAACTGTCAAAAGTCAAAGACAAATAGAGAATCCTGAAAACAGCAAGAGAAAAGCATCAAGTCACCTATATGGGAGTCCCCATCAGATTAACAACAGACTTCTCAGCAGAAACCCTACAGCCTGAAGAGAATAAGATGATATATTCAAAGTACTAAAAGAAAAAAACTGCCAGCCAACAGGGCTATACCTGGCAATGCTATGCTCCAGAAATGAAGGGGAAATACTGTACTACCCAGACAAACAAAAGCTGTGGGAGTTCACCACCACATAACCAGCTCTACAAGAAATCCTTAAGGGAACCCAAAGAATGATAATCACCACTGGTAGAAGAGATATGGAAACAAGAAAGAGAAAGAAACTATACCCTTACCACCTCAAAAAACCAATGAACATCGAAGACAAACAATAAAAGGGAAAGAAAGGAACAAAATATATTTAAATCAACCATACAAAAAGCAAATAAATATCAGGAGTAAGATAATACCTATCAATAACATCCCTAAATGTAAATAGATTAAATTCCCCACTCGAAAGACACAGACTGACTGATTAGATTAAAAAGCTAGACCCAACTATATGCTGTCTACAAGACATTCACCTCACCAGTAAAGATATTCACAGACTAAAAATGAAGGGATGGAAAAAGATATATCATGCAAATGGAAACCTAAAATCAGTAGAGTAGCTATTCTTATATTGGATAAAATAGACATTAAATCAAAAATCATAACAAGAGACAAAGAAGGCCATCAAATAATGATAAATGGATCTCTCCAGCAAGAAGACATAACAATCACAAATATTATGCACCCAACACCAGAGCACCCAGATATATAAAGCAAACACTATTAGACCTAATGATAATAATTGGGGACCTGAAAACACCTCTCCAACATTGGACAGACCATCTAGGCAACAAATCAACAGAAAAACACAGTATTTAAATTATACTTTAGACCAATTGGACCTGGCCCGTATCTACAGAACATTTCATCCAACAACTACAGAGTATACATTCTTCTCATCAGCACATGGAACATTCTCTAGGATAGACCACATGTTAGGTCACAAATAAATTCTCAATAAATGTTTAAAAACTGAAATAATTTCAAGTATCTTTTCAGATTATAGCAGATTAAAACTAGAAATCAATAACAAGAAAATCCTGGAAATTCTACAAACACATGGAAATTAAACAACATGTTCCTGAATGACCTATGGGTCCAAGAAGAAATTAAACAGGAAATCAAAAACTTTCTTGAAACCAATGAAAATAAAGACACAAAACCTGTGTGATACAGCAAAAGCAGTACTAAGAGGGAAGTTTATTGCAATAAATGGTTACATCAAAAGAATACAAAATTTCAAATAAACAACCTAACACTAAACCTCAAAGAACTGGAAAAACAAGAACAATCCAATCCCAAAATTAGTAGATGGAAAGAAATAATTAAGATCAACTTTACTTGCAACAGCCAAGAGTTGGAACCAACCTAAATGCCCATCATTGGATGAATAGATAAGGAAAATGTGGTATATTCATACAATGGAATATTCTCTGCCATAAAAAGAATGAAATACTGCCATTCACAGAAACATATACACAGCAACATGAACTTAGAGAAAATTATGCTAAGTTAAATAAGCCAGGAACAGAAAGGAAAATACCACATATCCTCTCTTATTTGTGGGGGCTATTAAAGAAAGAAAAAGGTACAACAATCACAAATAATATGTTGAACTTTTTAAGAGAAGAGAACAGAACTGAGATTGCCACAGGTGGGAAAGGGAAAAAAGGAGGGAAAAAGGGTGGAAATGGTAAAGGGCCATGAAAATCGATTACATTACATAATGATGAATATACTAATTATCCTGATTTGCCACAGGTGGGAAAGGGAAAGAAGGAGGGAAAAAGGGTGGAAATGGTAAAGGGCCATGAAAATCGATTACATTACATAATGATGAATATACTAATTATCCTGATTTGCCACAGGTGGGAAAGGGAAAGAAGGAGGGAAAAAGGGTGGAAATGGTAAAGGGCCATGAAAATCGATTACATTACATAATGATGAATATACTAATTATCCTGATTTGCCACAGGTGGGAAAGGGAAAGAAGGAGGGAAAAAGGGTGGAAATGGTAAAGGGCCATGAAAATCGATTACATTACATAATGATGAATATACTAATTATCCTGATTTGCCACAGGTGGGAAAGGGAAAGAAGGAGGGAAAAAGGGTGGAAATGGTAAAGGGCCATGAAAATCGATTACATTACATAATGATGAATATACTAATTATCCTGATTTGAACATCACATATTACACACTGGTATTGATATTCAATGCTGTACCCCACAGATATGTACAATCGACTATGTTCCAATAATAATAGTAATAAAATGATCAGAGCAGGACTAAATGAAATAGAGACCCAAAAAATGATACAAAAGATCGATGACACAAAAAGTTGCTTTTTTGAGAAGATAAACAAAATAGACAAACCATTAGCTAGGCTAACTAAAAAAAGAAGAGATGAAGTGGGGGTCAGATGGCGGAGTAGTCGGTTCCTGGTGTCACTCTCTCCCACAGAGCAACCAATTTGCTGCTTTTGAGGATCAGCAACAGAGGACCTGAAATCTGTGCTGGAACAGACAGGAGCCGCCCACCGCAGGACCCCAGTTCAGGTTGCTCCCCATTTCGTAGAGAGACTTTAGAGCTTTTGGGCCCACACGCCCTGAGCCTCCCAGCTGGAGAAGGCAGGTGGGGCAGGACTTCTGGCACAGGCTGTCCCATCTCCATGAGTGACCTTTGAGGCACGGCTTCCTGAGTCCTGAGCCAGAGGAGCTGGTGAAGGCTGACAGGGTGGGAATTTCAGCCCAGGCTGTCCCATCTCCGTGAACAGCCTGAGAGGCTCTGGGATCCTAAGCCCCGAGTCAGAAGAGCTGGTGAACATAGGCAGGGTGGGACTTCTGGCTCAGGCCGTCCATCTCCATGAGTGACCTGAGAGGCACGGGCTCACAAACCCCAAGCCTGACAAGCCTGTGAAGGCAGGTGGGGTGGGACTTCCAGCCCAGGCCGTCTGCCTCTGTGAGGGGCTTGGCTCCCACACCACCTGACCAGGCTCTGGCTCCCACACCACCTGACCAGCCAGTGAAGGCACGTGGGGTGGGACTTCCAGTCCAGGCTAGTTTCTGCTGTCCAGAAGCAGCAGACCCTTCAGGATCCAAGCCAGACATCAGGGTGAAACAAGTGAACAGGGATACCCCCAGCCACAATGACAAAACACCAAAGGAAAGAAACCAGAAATACGAAAAATCAAGAAAGTACACTGCCACCAAAAGAAATTAATAATTTACAAGTGCTAGATCCTATAGAACAGGAAGTCTTTGAAATGACAGACAAGGCATTTAGAGTAACTATTCTAAGGAAACTAAATGAGATACAAGAAAACTCAGTGAAACAACACAATGAAATGAGAAAAAAACATAGAGGATCTGAAAGAAGAAATGTACAAAGAAATCAATGCCTTGAAAAAGAATGTAGCTGAGCTTGTGGAGCTAAAGGATTCATTCAATGAAATAAAAAACACAACAGAGAGTTTAACCAGCAGACTTCAACAAGCAGAAGAGAGAATTTCTGACCTCAAAATCAGGCTGTTTGAATTATCACAGGCAGACCAGAAAAAAGAATTTTAAAAAATTGAAGAAAATTTAAGAGAGACAACTGACAACCTTAAGCGCTCAAATATCCTAATCATGGATATTCCAGAAGGGGAGGAAAAAGAAAATGGCATTGAAAACATACTCAACGAGGGGCCAGCCCAGCGGCGCACTGCTACAGTGCGCTGCTTGGGAGCGCGGCGGCGCTCCCGCCGAGGGTTCGGATCCCACATACAGACCGGTTCCCGCTCACTGGCTGAGCAAGGGGCGGGCGCAGCACCGAGGGTTGCAATCCCGTTGCCGGTCCCGGTCCGGTACAGGCGCGACACTGAGGGTTGCGGTCCGTTGCCGGACACGAAAAAAGACAAAAAGGAAAAAAAAAAAAAAAAGAAAACATACTCAATGAGATAATAGCAGAAAACTTTCCAGGTAAAGGGAAAGTCACAGATCCCCAGATTCAGGAAGCCCAAAGATCACCAAACACATTCAAACCAAAAAAGTCCTCTCCAAGACATGTGATAATCAAACTGACAAAAATAAAAGACAAAGAGAGAATCTTAAAAGCTGTAAGAGAGAAGTGGCAAGTCATTTATAGGGGAGCCCCAATCAGAATAACATCAAACTTTTCATCAGAAACTCTAAAAGCCAGAAAAGAACAGGATGATATATTCAAAATACTAAAGAACAAAAATTGCCGGCCAAGAATACTTTACCCAGCAAGGCTATCCTTCTGAAATGAAGGACAAATAGGATATTTCTCAGACAAACAAAAACTGCAGGAGCTCACTACCGCATGACCAGCCCTACAAGAAATTCTCAAGGAAGTACCAGGTTTGATACCACAAAAACAACCATCACTACCATGAAAACACAAGAAAGAACAATACTGATCAGCAAAACAAAAATGCTACCAAGAGAGAGAAAAAATACTTTATCTATCATCCCAAGAAACCAACAAATACAGAAGACAAACAGAAAATTTGAAAGAAAGGAAAAAAAGATACTTAAGACATCTAAACAAAAATCAGTATAATGCTAGGAGTAAATCAACACCTTTCAATAATAACTCTGAATGTAAAGGACTAAATTCCCCATTCAAAAGACACAGACTGACTGGATTAAAAAGATGGACCCAACAATATGCTGTCTCCAAGAGACTCACTTGACCTGTAAAGACACACATAGACTAAGAGTGAAAGGATGGAAAAAGATATATCTTGCAAGTAGAAATCGAAAACAAGCTGGTGTAGCTATTCTTATATCAGATAAAATAGACTTTAAAGCAAAAACCATTAAAAGAGATAGAGATGGCCAATATATAATGATACAAGGATCTATCCATCAAGAAGACATAACAATCATAAATATATATGCACCTAATGTCAGAACAGCCAGATTTGCAAAGCAAACACTATTAGATCTAAAAAAAGAAATAGACACTAACACCATAATACTGGGGACCTGGACACCCCACTCACATCATTGGACAAATCATCTATGCAAAACATCAACAGAGAAACACAAGATCTAAACAATACTTTAGACCAATTGGATTCGGCAAATATCTACAGAACATTCCATCCAACAACCTCAGAATATTCATTCTTCTCATCAGCACTACTCAAACCTGTGGGATACTGCAAAAGCAATTTTAAGGGGGAAATTTATTGCATTACATGCTTACTTCAGAAGAATCGAAAGATGGCAAATATATAACCTAACACTTCACCTTAAAGATCTAGAAAAACAAGAACAATCCAAACCTTAGTAGACGGAAAGAAATAATTAAGATCAGAGCAGAGCTAAATGAAATAGAAACACGAAGAACAATACAAAAGATCAATGAAACAAAAAGTTGGTTCTTTAAAAAGTTAATAAAATCGACAAACCTTTAGCAAGACTAACTAAAAAAAGAAGAGCAAAGACCATAATAACAAAAATTAGAAACGAAAAAGGTGATATTACAACTGACACCTCAGAAATACAAGGAATCATTAGAGACTACTATAAACATCTATATGCCAACAAATCTGAAAATCTGGAGGAAATGGATAAATTTCTGGATGCATATAAATTACCAAAACTGAGCCAAGAAGATATAGAAATCTGAACAGACCAATAACAATAAAAGAGATTGAAGCTGTTATCAGAAGGCTCCCAACAAAGAAAAGCCCAGGGCCAGAAGGGTTCACTGCAGAGTTCTACCAAATCTTCAAAGAGGAACTGATACCAATTCTCTCCAAACTGTTCCAAAAGATAGAAACAGAAGCCATTCTCCCAAACTCATTCTATGAGGCAAACATCACCATGATACCAAAACCAGACAAAGATGCATTAAAAATAGAAAACTACAACTGCAGGCTAATATCCCTGATGAATATAGATGCAGAAATCCTCAATAAAATTCTAGCTAACAGAATACAGCAACACATAAAGAAAATTATACACCATGATCAAGTGGGATTCATCCCAGGAATGCAAGGTTGGTTCCACATATGCAAATCAATAAATGTGATACACCACGTTAATAAAAACAAAGACAAAAACCACATGATCATCTCTATTGACACTGAAAAAGCATTTGAAAAAATTCAACATCCTTTCATGATAAAGATTCTCTATGAGTTAGGCATAGATGGAAAATATCTCAACATAATTAAAGCCACATACAATAAGCCCACTGCCAATATCATCCAGAACAGGGAAAAGCAGCTTTTCTCTTAAAAACAGGAACTAGACAAGGATGACCACTCTCACCACTCCTATTCAACATAGTGTTGGAAGTACTAGCCAGAGTAATCAGAGAACAGAAGGAAATAAAGGGCATCCAGATTGGAAAGGAAGAAGTCAACCTGTCCCTTTTTGCAGATGATATGATTCTATATATTGAACAGCCTAAAGCTTCTATTAAAAAAACTCCTAGAGTTCATAAATGATTTCAGCAAAGCTGCAGGGTACAAAATCAACACACAAAAATCAGTAGCATTTCTATACCCCAACAGTGAACATGCAGAAAAGGAAATCAAGAAAGCTAGCCCATTTACAATAGCCACCAAAAAAATTAAATATTTAGGAATAAAGCTGTCTAAGGATGTGAAAAATCTCTACAAAGAAAACTACAAACCACCGTTGAGAGAAATTAAAGAGGACACAAGAAGATGGGAAGATATCCCTTGCTCTTGAATTGGAAGAATTAACATTGTGAAAATGTCCATATTACCCAAAGTGATCTACAAATTCAATGCAATCCCTATCAAAATTCCAATATTTTTCTCTGAGATGGAAAAAGCTATCCAGACATTTATGTGGAACAACAAAAGACCACGTATAGCCAAAGCAATCCTGAGCAAAACAAATAAAGCTGGTGGCATAACACTACCTGACTTTAAACTATATTACAAAGCTATAATAACCAAAACAGCATGGTACTGGCATAAAAACAGACACATGGATCAATGGAACAGAATAGCGAACCCAGAAATTAACCCATATGCCTACAGCCATCTGATCTTTGACAAAGGGAGCAAGTCTACACACTGGGGAAGAGACTGCCTTTTGAGCAAATGGTGCTGGGAAAACTGGATAATCATATGAAGGAAAATGAAACTAGACCCATATCTTTCACCATATACCAAAAACAACTCAAAATGGATTAAAGAATTAAATATACACCTTGAAACGATAAAACTCCTTAAAGAAAACATAGGGGAAACACTCCAGGAAATAGGAGTGGGTACAGAATTCATGAATAGGACCCCAAAAGCACAGACAACTAAAGGTAAAATAAACAAATGGGATTATGTCAAACTAAAAAGCTGCTGCACAGCAAAAGAAACAATCAACAGAGTAAAAAAACAACCAACAGAGTCGGAGAAAATATTTGCTAAACATAAATCTGACAAAGGATTAATATCCAGAATATACAAGGAACTCAAACAACTTTACAAGAAAAAACAAGCAACCCACTTAAAAAATGGGCAAAAGAGCTAAGTAGGCATTTCTCTAAGGAAGATATAAAAATGGCCAACAGACACTTGAAAAAGTGTTCAATATCACTCAACATCTGGGAAATGCAAATCAAAACCACTCTGAGATACCATCTCACTCCAGTTAGGATGGCTAACATCCAAAAGAGTGAGAACGATAAGTGCTGGAGAGGTTACGGAGAAAAAGTAACTCTCATCCACGGTTGGTGGGGCTGCAAAATGGTGCAGCCTTTATAGAAAATGGTATGGAGGTTCCTGAAAAAATTACGGATAGATCTACCATATGATTCAGTGATCCCACTGCTGGGAATATACCCAGAAGAATGTAAATCATCATGCCAAAGGGATACCTGTACTCCAATGTTTACTGCAGCTCTATATACAATAGCCAAGAGCTGGAACCAGCCCAAATGTCCATCATCTGATGAGTGGATAAGGAAACTGTGGTACATCTACACAATGGAATACTACTCTGCAATAAAAAAAGAACAAAATACTACCATTCACAAGAACATGGATGGACTTAGAGAAAATTATATTAAGTGAAACAAGTCAGGCACAGAAAGAAATACCACATGTTCTCACTTACTTGTGGGAGCTAAAAATTAATAAATAAATAAACACACAAACAAATACAGGGTGGGGGAAGAAGACAGAACAGCCACAAAAAAATTCCTTGAAG
>NW_007734874.1:69693-71304 GCF_000696425.1 Galeopterus variegatus
GTAGGAGAGGGAGGGGGGGGGGGGGGGGGGGGGGGGGGGGAGGAGAAGAACGGGTAAAGGGGCATGAAAATCAAGTACAATGTATTTTGAGAAGTTAAATTAAATTAAATTAAATTTTAAAAAATCAAAATGAAGGCAAAAATTCATGATAAACGAAATATCAAAATTTTAAAATAAATACAGTATCCAGCCCAGGAAAAAATTTAAAAATTAAAAAAGAAGAGAGAAACCCAAATAACAAAAATCAGATATGAAAGAGGGCACATTACAACCAATACTCAAAAAGTACAAATAACCATCAGAGCCTATTATAAACCACTATATACCAACAAATTTGAAAATCTGGAGGAAACGGATACATTTCTGGACACATACAAGCTACCAAGACTGAACCAAGAAGACATAGAAAACCTGAAAAGACCAATAACAAGCAACAAGATTGAAGCAGTAACCAGCAGTCTCCCTACAAAGAAAATAATAATATTGATAAATAAATAAATAAAAATTAAAAATGGGCAAAGGAGCTGAATAAGCATTTCTCAAAGGATGATACACAAATGGGCAACAGCCACATGAAAAAATGCTCACTCAGCATCAGGGAAATGCAAATCAAAACCACATTGAGATATCATCTCAACCCAGTTAGGCTGGCTATTGTCAAAAAGACAGAGAACAAGAAATGCTGGTGAGTGTGCAGAGAGAGGGGAACCCTCCTACACTGTTGGTGGGACTGTAAACTGGTGCAGCCATTATGGAAACAGTATGGAGGTTCCTCAAACAACCACAGACAGAACTGCCATAAGATCCAGCAATCCCTCCGAGGGTTATACACACAAAAGAATGGAAATCATCATGTTGAAATAATACCTGCACTCCCATGTTCATTGTAGCTCTATTTACAATAGCCAAGAGTTGGAACCAACCTAAATGTCCATCAATGGATGACTGTATAAGGAAAAATGTGCTATATATACTCGATGGAGTACTACTCTGCCACAAGAAAGACTGAAATTCTGCCATTCATAGCAACATGGATGAACTAAGAGAAAATTATGTTAAGTGAAGTAAGCTAGGCACAGAAAGAGAAAAACTGCATGTCCTCACTCATAAGTGAGAGCTAAAAAAAAAATAAACCAATAAAAAAATGATACAAAGAAAGATGCAAAAATCACAATAATACATTGAAATCTCAAAAGGACAGAATAGAATTGAGGTTACCAAGTGTGGGAAAGAGGGAAAGAGAAGGGGGGTTAGCGAGAAATCAGTAAAGGACAACAAAAAATTAATATTGTATATTGAATATACAATTATCCTGATTTGAGCATCACATATTGTACACAGGTATTGATATTCAATGCGGTACCCCACTGATATGTACAATCAATTATATTTCAATTAACAAAAAGAAAGAAAAAGAAAGATGTGTGGTGCACACATTTTTATGCACCAAGCTAAGACTGAAAAGGGAGTGGATGTCGGGGCCGGAAGCGCGGCAGCGCTCCCGTCCGAGGGTTCGGATCCCACATACAGACCGGCTCCCGCTCGGCTGAGCGAAGTGCGGGCGCAACACCGAGGGTTGCGATCCTGTTGCCGGTCCCGGTCCGGTACGGG
>NW_007734874.1:72304-86104 GCF_000696425.1 Galeopterus variegatus
AAAAAAAAAAAAAAAAAAAAAAAAAAAAAAAAAAAAAAGGGAGTGGATGTGCTCTGTAATGGTATATGACTCCATTAATTTAGATATAGTATGACTCTAAAAATGGGGAAATAGTGGGGAGAACAAAGGCAAAAGAAATTTATTGTTTTCAGGAATCATTTTGGTGGTTGTAGTGTGAATATTGCTAATTATCCTTAGACTGCTGAGTGTGTTAATTTGAATTAAAATGAGTAATTATAGACATTCTAATTGTGTCTGTCCCTGTATCCTTGAAAATCAGGACTCTTAGTATGAAAGAACAGAGATGCAGATGTAATATAGAAGAGATTAATTTTTTTAATTTATACATTTTTTAAATTTATAAATTAAGTGTATATAATTTTTAAGTTACACCATTATAGATGGTATAATTTTAAAATGCATACAATTTATAAATTTTTAAAATTTTATAATTTGAGATTAAAGTTATTTAATAAATAACTTTTTATTTATAAGTTGTTTAATACATAACTCCAATCTCTTAAATAATTAAAAGATTAATTTTTAAAAATGTATTCTACTGAAAAGGTCTAACACAATGACCCCCGATTCCTAACTGCAGATTGGTCTTAGATGACATTTCACACTAATGTAAACCAGGGCTTTGTGGAAAAATGGCTGAATCCAACTCTGGAAGGGAAATGTACAAGATGGACCTGGAACATTTTGTCATACAAGATAACAAACTATAAAAAAGCTTGTATCAAAAGAGCTCCATTTCATTTTTGGTGAGTGGAAACTTTTTTAAGTGGTTTCTTGAAGTTTTCTCTCACCAAAAATGAAGCTATTGAGCTTCAACAAAGATAAAAATCACAATGGATTGAAACCCATCAAGTGCATTTCAATCCTTCAGTTTACAGTGATACAAAAATTTAGAAGTAAAACCTGATTGATCACCTGTGGAGAATATTAGAAAAGCAATTCATTAACTTGAAAAATGGTAAATAAAAGGAGTCAAACAGTGATCTTGCCTTTCCACTATACCACTAGGTAACACACTAGTAAATGAAGGGAAGTGTTTCTTTATATGTCATAAAAGTATGTAAGAGAAGAAAGAATGATACAATTAGAATATCACCATTTTACAATCCCCAACAAATTAACAATTATCAACAATTGTATTTTATATCATAAAAAGAGAAGCAACTGGACATTATGCATCTCATGGAGAAGGACCACACCATCGCATACAGACTTTCCAAAAGGATCAAACCAGAATCTGATCCGGCCTCTACACCCAGATGCCAATTTGCAGGTAATGCAGAGGACAGAGGAGCTTGTGAAACTGCACACGTGTGTGCAATCAGCAAAACCCAGTGTGGGAAACTCTTCGGGTAAAATGGCTCAGGCTTTCAACATGTTAATCAAACAATTAAGGAAAAGAAAGAGATGGATGACAAACCTGTGATGTGAAGTATGAGACATAAAAGACAACTAAGCTATAGCATCCACAAAGGCATACCTGGGTGAATGGGCTACAAAGAAATACAAGAAAGGTGTTCCCATAAAAGTCAGGATGTAATTAATTCTGAGGGGATAGAGAGGTTTTGATTAGCTTGAGGCATGAAGACTTCTACAGTAGCTGGCAATGTTCAATTAGGATCTTAGTATGGCTGCAGTGGGAGAACATTTTTTGATCTGAATGGTGATTACAAGGGTTTTTTCTTAAATAATTCATTAAATCACATTTTGCATGGTTATCTCTACCTCTCTTTTATTTTACACTAAAAGGGTTAAAAAAAAAACAGTAAAAAGGAAACAGTGACTACCTGAGCATTTGTCTTCTGAAGACTGTGGAGACTGCAGCTTGGAAGAGAGAAAGATTTGAGGACCATGACTTATACGGTTAGGGCTAGACAATAGAAAAGTAAAAGAGTCTGGGACTGGAAGGAGTTAGGTCTTAGGATAGTTTCTGGAGAGTGTCTTTGGAAATGGGGATTAACAAAGTTACAAATAATGAGGTATACAAGGAAGAAAGGCGTAAGGGTGGGAGATGCATGATCTCAGAACACAAAACTCTGATCAGTTCAGGACTCCTCCAAGGATCATGGAAAAGGATAATTCCTAGAACATCCAGCTCGTGAATGACCTTTACCTAGCCTAGGGTCCAGACCACTCAGAACTACTTCTGGCTCCAGGAGGGGGTCATTCCCAGAACATCCAGCTTGTGAATGACCTTTACCTAGCCTAGGGTCCAGACCACTCAGAACTACTTCTGGCTCCAGGAGGAAAAGCTTCAGTTAGGTTCTTAGTACGGCTGCGGTGGGAGAACAGCTCTTGAGACCTGCAGGAACAGTGATAAAAGATTTGTGAGGCATCCCCACTCTCCCATTCCAGAGACTCAGGAGACAGCACCCCCCAGCAAGAGACACCATATGCCTCCTTATCCTCAGGGTGTCTGTCTCCCTCTGGCCAAAGAACCAGGAGAATGATCTGCCACCCAAAGACAAGACAAAAGAGAAATTACCTCATCACCAGACAACTGAGTCTCCACATACCCTGGAGAGAAAAAGAGAGAATTTGCTTCAATTAGGATCAAATATTGTGATATCCTTGAGGGATGAGGGATGGGGGATGGGCTACAGTGTCAGAACTCCATCTCTGCTTACTCCCTGGAATGTTTCAGGCTTCAGAAAAGGCTATCCCAGTGATCCCTAAAAAATACAATCAGCCTTCCCTGCCTCAGATCTTTGATGTTAGGGAAGGCAGGAAGTACGGGGAGCCACGGGGCAGGTGGCAGGGATCCCCTCAGAGGCTCATTACCTTTCTGAGCCCTGAGGTGGATGACAATCCCCACCAGAAGGAAGATGAGCCCAAGCAGGAAGGCTGCAACTCCACTTAGCAACTTGGTCCAAGAATATTCAGACTGAGCTCCTATGGGAAACAGGTCTTAAAGTTAGTAAAAAGATCCCAGTATTTGACACAACTTGACATCTCAGAGCCTCCACGGGACACCAAGTCCAATGCTCTCTAGAGAAGGAATAAATTTAGAAATGGCAAGGAAGGAAGGAAGGGAAAAGAAAAGAAAAAAGAAAAGAAAAGAAAAAAGACCACAACAGTACATTGAACTTTCAGAAGGAGAGAACAAACCTAAGGACACTACAGATGTGGCGGGAGGGAGGCAGGGGAGTTGGGGAGTGATAGGTCGGGTAAAGGGCATAAAGAAAAATTATGATTTGTTAAAATGAACATGCTACTAATAAAAAAAGTAATGGTTCTTTAATGACCAGGTTTGTACCCAAGGAGTTGCTTCCCACTTGTTACTGATTCTTACAGCCCATGAGAATGTCCCCTAAATACTAAGACCAAAGCATTTGAGGATACGACTTCCCCGGTTTGGAAGAAAGTAATGAGGTGATTAGCCCTCCTTATTTCTTGGAAAAGATGAGGGTAGATATCTGCCGTGTTTTCTCCCACCCTAACCCAAGGATTCCCATTTCTGTGACTCTTCCAGATCAAGGGAAAGGAGAATTTGTGTTGTGACCAAGATGAATACAGAGGTGACACAGGCTTCGTGTTGAGTCAGTATGGTCCTGAGTCAGGCCCAGAGAGTACAAGAGACTAATTCTCACTCCACTCCACAGAAACAGGGCTCAGCAGGCTGGGGTGATGAACAAGGCAGGTGTAGACATCTCCAAGCTCAGGAGTCATTTCCAGCATCACCATGGTCTGAAAGGTCCAGTCTCCATTCCCAATAAGACCAGTGGACATGACCCCAGCTCTCTCCTCCTTTCCATTCCGGAACCACCTGATCCTGATGTCCCCTGGATAGAAGCCTGTCACAGAGCAGAGCAGCAGATTGTGCTGCTGCAGGAATGGGGTCCTCTGTGGGTACACTGTCACCTCTGGTTGCACTAGAAAGGGAGAGGAAAATGAGACATTGTAAAGAAAGTCCACCAAGCCAGTCCAGGAGCTTCTTCAGAGACTATCACTACCCCTAATCACTTTCCCAGATCACCCAAGTGGAAACTGGAAGAATAGGGAAATCTTAGCCCCCAAGACTCAGAAACAGGGTATATCAATGCCCCTCAGAAAGGTTTACACTTCATCAGTTTTTCCCACAATCACCACTTCTGTTTGAGAGTATGTTAGTTCTCAAAGTCCCTGAGAACCTTGGGGGTCTGGGACCAAAACCACAGCAACCTGACCTGTAAGGATAGCGAGTGAGTCACAGTTGGGGACAGAACATAGACTCCCCTGCTCATATCCCATTTATCCTGAAGCAGAAAATTGCCTACCAGAAGGAAAAACAGAGGGCCAAGTTCACATGGGGCAGATTTCTGAGCCCCACCAGACCCCACCTTCCACCTCACCTTTCCTCCCCACAGTGAAGGGGGCACCCAGCCTGTAGTTATGTCTGCAGAGCAGGTCCACAGACGCTCTACTCTGCTCCAGGATATCCAGACGATTGTTCCACAGCTCAACATCAGGCTGCCCCAGCTCCGTCAGTGCCACAAACATCCCCACATCACTGTCAAAACGTGCATACTCCTCCAAGTTAAAGATGAATCTGACCACAAACTGCACTTTTTCTGTCCCATTGGTGAAGTAACAATCAGCCTTTGCCTGAATCACAAAATCTTCTGGAAAACCAAAAAGGACCATGAACCAGACCCCACCTCTCGGAAAACCCATACCTGGTAAATTACGTCAGACCACGTGGATTTGAGAGGACATCTTTTGACTTCAGTATCCTCAAAGGCATAGTGTTAAGTGAGAAAAGAAACAGAATGTGATTCAATGCACAATGACATTTATTTAAATTTTTACATACACACAGAAAAACAATGCTATGCATTTTTAAAAGCCACATACTTAAAAGTCATATCAGACACATTTAGAATGGAGTTCTGTGAAGGGGAGAGAATGAGAATGGAGAGCAGGGAGAGAGGAGAGAGTCCTGTACTGACCGATGAGTACAACGTGCTGTGAACTCACTAGGTAAGATCAACTCAATTCTATGCACTTGGGAACAACCACCACAATAAAAGGAAGCTCAAATGGAGTTAATGCAGGTAGATGAGGAAAGAAATGGCATTAAGTTGAGACTTGAAGAATAATTGCTATTGACCTTGAATTTAAAATTTACTTTCATTTCTCAATTCGGAGGCCTCCTCCAGGAGCTACTGAGCTGAACAGAAGGATGACCTTCCTGGTCAGCCACACTCAGCTGTCACTCAGCAGCTAATTTCAGATGAGGTTTTGGCCTCCAGTTCTTCAGCATTTATATTCTTTTCTATTTCCTTTTACAGTCAAAATCAGGGGGAAAAACATCTGTATTTTTCATCATTATTTAAAATCTGTGTTGATTTTTTAAATTGCATAGCTTAACGGACATTATAAACTCAGGGTGGTTTCCATTCTCTACGGAAGATGATCCTCTCGCCCCAGGCTTGTTCCTCTTTTGTATTTAATGAAACTGACATTCAAAGGGGGTTCTGTTCTTAGCACAGTACATCCTGTTTTCTGCACATAAATATGTGCTTTCACGGTCTAACATTGTTTCATGTTTGCATAGCCTGTCTCCTCAGCTAGACAATAACAGTGACAACTTACACCCAGTAGCCTGAAGACAAAAATAATGTATTCAACTTCTCTTCTCAAAACTGCTTAGTACAATTCTGACCATATCAGAGGGGCTTAATCAGTGATAGCAGAAACAGTCTTTGTATCCAATTTCATTTGTCTTTATATACCCCCACTGGATAAATGGAAGAGCAGTCATATTATTCCGGCTAAATAATGGCAGCTCTTCCAGAGCCTCCAGCTTTTACACTTCTCCTGACTGACCTTGATACAATAAGGACCTTAAACAAGACAAAATGTTTCCCTTCGTCCTGCCTCCCTACTCCCTGAATCTGTGTCTGTGGCACAGAAAGTCCCTTTTCCCAGCAGTCCATTGCATGTGGAGAAGAGGGAAGGAGTTCTTTTCTGTCAACAGGAAGAACCCTGCTCTTTGAAGCCAGCAGCCACTTCCAGTCTAGTCTGTGGCCTGGACCTGTAGGAAGAGGCATCCCTCCGTTCCTTACGCCAATTCTTGCATACACACCTGAAAAAAATTGCTCTGTTCTTACCTGGAGAGTCTCTGCCTTGAGTCATGGAGGAATCCAGCCTGATAAGGTTCATTAGCAGAACTACCACCCAGGGGAACCACCCAGAACCCATTCTGGAGAGGAAAATAAATGAGACAGTAAAATCGTCAGCCTTTTCAGAACAGGGCTTGTCCCCACACAACTCAGTCAAAAAATATTCACTAAGAATACACATAGATATCTTTCTTGCTTCCCCAGGATTGGAAACTCCTCAGATCGATAACCAATCAAGATAGAAGAGTTTTGCATCATTAGGTACCAGGTAGGATACTTTCGTAAAGTCATGTTACACCATTCAAGAATTGTTTACCTGCAGAATCACTGATTGTAATTCAGGTATGTGGAAAATGAGCTGCAAGAAGAAGAAAAATATTTATTCTACATAGTATGGGGCCCCAACAGAACTAGGCAGCTTATTTATTATGTATCCTGCTATCCTCATTTAGCACCATCCACGGCCTGTTCTGACCACTAGATCTCCCTTCTGCTGGGTTAGCTGACAGCGTTCGAAAGCATATGCCTTAAAAGGAGTTAGTGAAGGGATTATCAGAGAAGAAACAGAAGAGATAGAGACTACCTGGAGAGTGCAGCACAATTTTCTATAAGCCAAGAAGACCACAAACAAACAAACAAAAAACATGGAGAAAGGATTCTCTAAAGAATATTGCTGCAAAAATGTTGGCAGTGACAGAATATAAGAAAGCATTATTGTGTCTTACAATTAATGGGACACCAATAACCTTCAATGAGACAGCAGTGTTAGAGGTAGAAGCTATATCATCAAAAGAGTAAAGAGCAAGTTGGAAATTAGGAAATGAGGGCAGCAGATGCAAACAGAATTTCAAGAATTTTGAAAGTGAAAACAAGGGGAAAATGGGACTTTCGCTTGAGAGAAAAGCAACACTAAGGGTAAAGGACTTTTAAGATAGGAAAGACCTTCAGTTTCTGAGTCAAGTGTAGACAGGAGAAACTGAAGGTAAAAGGAGGAGAAAGGGAGACTTTCCCCCAAAATTCGGAATGGAATCCAAAGAATGAGAGTGCTATGGTCTGAATGCCTCCCCAAAATTCATGTGTTGAAACTTGGTCACCAATGTGATAGTATTAAGAGGTTGGGCATTTAGGAGGTGATTAAGTCATGAGGGCTCCACACTCATAAATGGGACTAGTACCTTATAAAAGGGCTGGAGGGAACTAGCTGGCCCTTCTGACCTTCTGCCTTCCACCTTGTGAGGACAGGGCAACAACGGAACATCTTAGAAGCAGACAGGGCCCTCACCAGACACCAAACCTGCTGGCATCTTGATCTTGAACTTCCAGCCTCCAGAACTGTGAGAAATACATTTCTGTTCTTTATAAATTGCCCAGTCTCAGTTATTTTATTATAGCAGCATGAATGGACAAAGACAGAGAGAGTGTCAGGCTTGGCAATAAAAAGGAACATTTCTTTAGATATAAGAATAAAGGCAGGAAGATTGAGGCAAGAAAGAGGGGGATGAGGGAGTTTCCATTGAATGGCTTCAATCATCTCAGCCAGAAAAAGGCAGGATTTTCTGCTAAAAAGCAGTTGGAAGAAAATATATTTGATGATTAAGGAATACAAGACTCCTTTTTCAACAAAGTGGTCTATAAGTGAGTTTTTAATTAAAGTTTTAATGAAACAGGATTCAAAAAAGAGAGGTGAATACAATTGTATAAACTTTTAATGTACTGTGACCCCCACTCTTAGGGAACAAGCCCTTCACCAGTGCCCTGATCAGAAAAATAATTTCTTCTCCCTGGGAGGTCATGACAAATAGAGAAAAAGATAGGGAGGTGTGGAAGACATCACTAGTGTTCGTCCTCTATTTTGTAGGTACATGGAAAGTTATACTTCCTCATCTCCTGGGACTGAATGACTAGTTCTGGCCAATGGGCAGTGAATAAAAGGATCTCGGTCAAAGAATTTCACCACAGGTGCATGACTCTTCTCTTCCCCTTCCAAGTCAACCCAGACAGCCCTGTGTTGAGATGGTGGAGTCACAATATAAAAGCAGTCTAATTAGCTGAGTCATCAGACTCTGTATCAGTGACAAATAACTTTTGTTTAATTAAGGCACTGGGGGTTGTTTGTCACCTGAGTTGGCCCATCCTGTCCACATCCCTCAGGTAAATGTAAAGGTTCATGAACTAGAAGCCTGACCATAGGCCAGAAAATGATAGACTGTTTGCAGAGCATATGACCCATGATTGTATTTCTAGAAGTGGATGGCCATGGAGCTCCCACGTGGGAGGGCGCCCGTAGAGCTGAGTAAAGGGGTGGCAGTCAGAGGGAGCTCAAGCTACTGAATTTAAATTCCTCCCTTATCCCTACCCACACCTACCTTAGTCTTTCCCATGTATTTTCACCTCATTTGGAAATGGAGGAAAAACACCACACCTGAGGCTGAGTGAATGAGGACATGATATGGAGATTATCAGAAGCAGTAAAGCACGACAGGGTAGAAAAGGCCATGTAACCAGCGTCCAAGTTCAGCTGCTGTCCACTCAGAAACAAAAGACTCATCAGTCCCAAATGTGGGTGCGAGGCCAGAAGTTTATTATCAGGCCTGCGAGACAGACTAAAACTGTCTCCAAGGCTCATTAGCCTCAGCAAGAGTTTTTAAAGGGAAAAGTATGAGAAACAAAAGGCGGAGGTTTTTCTCATCAGGAGGCCGCTGCATGCAATCTTGCAGACTCTGGGCTTCTGCTATTTCATGGCCAGTCCTGTAACTCTGCAACTCATCCTTGGAACACGAGTGTTATCTGGCTCCCACAAGCTGGATGCCATCTTGATCCTGGACAGCTGTGACTTCAGAGGAAGAGTGGTTAGTTCTGCAAGTTATTGATTAGCTCTTATTATCCTGCTTTTCCCGAACACCAATTTCTGCAATTTCGTTTTCTCAGGAGCCATGATGTGAGCCAAAGTTACAGAAAGACTTCTTTATGGCTAGCATTCTGCTTAAAGCTATATTCTTCAAAATGGCTCTTCTAAGGGTAATTGTTTGCTGTAACTGTTTGCTGTGGTGAGCTCTTGCAGCATAATTCTGAGCTGTTTCCCCTCCTCTGAAGACAATACCATGGCGGGGCTTCTGCGGCTTCTCTCAAAGACTAAAGAAACACCGTGTGGAGAGAAGAAAGAACAGGACTTAGAGGATATAGATTAAATGAGGGCTTGTATTTGGATTTAGAGGGAATAAAAGGAGTTATCAGATGGTAAGAGGTGGTGAGGGAAGATTAGGGGATATGATGTTGAACCAGAAAGTTAGGAGAACTGCTCTCTCTTACTTCTGGGGTAAGTATATATAAGGCCCATAAACTCTAAAATCTGGCTTACCTATATAATAGCTAATGTTTGTTGATTGCTTTCTGTTAGTTAGTTTTCTAAACATTTATGTAAATGCGCACATGTGTGTCTGGGGGGGGGGAATTATTACAGCCCTTCACAGCAGATACTATCATGCTCTCCCTTTTACAGATGAAGCAATGAAGGATTGAACCAAAGGTCACGTAACTAGTAAGTCTGTAGGCTTTGCTTTTTCCATTACACTGTATTTTACTTGGAAACCCAGGAAAAATTTATTCCTACTCCTTTGGCATTCCTGCGATGACTAGATATACAGAAGGACAAAATAACTGAAGAATTTTATATATATATATATATACACACACACACACACACACACACACACACACACACACACACACACACATATATATATATATAATTTATTTATATATATTATTCTAACTATTTGGTCCCAGAACAAATTTCCATCAGGAAATCACACTCTGTCTAACAAAAGGAAATCCATGGTCTCACAGATGACACACAAGGGATGGTGTAGAGCCCGGCCACAGGAACTAAGAAGAGAAAGCAATAAGCTTTAGTTATCAAGCTACAAACCTCCTTTGCCAGTGGCCTCTGTACATCTTGAATAAACTGAAGCATCTCATTTGTCCAGTGAGAAGCTTTCTGTACCGAGGGCCGGTGTCTACAGTGAAAGGCCCGGCTGGCCTGATACAGTTCTGGGCGATGGCTAATAAAGGAGGAATCTGTGGTTTTGTTTCTGTCTCCTGCATTTTTGTTTTTGTCTTCTACGTGGATGAACTTGAAAAATAGAGGGGGGTGTTTTGAGCTTTCTCTTCCTGTCTGACTTCTGCCAAGAGCCCTACCTAAATAGCTGTGGGCTTTTTTGTGATTTTTTGCTCAAGTCCATGTTTTGCATCCCTCTTCCTCTTTCCCTTCCCAGTCTCTGGGGAGTGAGAGAAGTGGGCGCTATGTGTGGGGTTTTTTGAGGGTAGTATAAAATAATTATCTTTTCTATTGCCTGATACAAATATCCCTGCAGCTGCTATTTTGGTGACTTCAAAATTGAAATAAAGTATTTACTTAAATTCATTTTCTTCCTTCTGCACCCTCCCATCACCAGAAACATAATCCAAACTGCCTTAGAGGAATTATATAAATATTCTGAGTTGCTAGGCAGAAAATTCAATTGTATTTTTTTTTTCCTTTTTGTCTTTTTTCATGACCGGCAACGGATTGCAACCCTCAGTGTCGCGCCCGTACCGGACCGGGACCGGCAACGGGATCGCAACCCTCAGTGTTGCGCCCGCACCTCGCTCAGCCAGTGAGCGGCCGGTCTGTATGTGGGATCCGAACCCTCGGCGGGAGTGCTGCCGCGCTCCCAAGCGGCGCACTGTAGCAGTGCGCCACCAAGCCGGCCCCTTCAATTGTATTTTTATAAAACACTATATGTTGAGGTACAATTTAATTGAAGGGATTGTGCTAGGCTAAGAATTTTGCCAGCTCAAAACATTTGTTTAATTCTTCCTTGGTGGTGATTGGAGTCCCAAACTAGGAAGGAGATGTATCATGAAGAGAAAGGAAAAAAAAAAAAGGATGTGAGAAACAACAGAAATAGTTAGAATTCGAGGTGTCTAAAGCAAACTCATGATCATACCAGAGAGAGTCCATTTGAGAAATGAGGAACCAAAGGCTATGGGCTCTAATCAGCAACCATTTCTTTGACATAACTTCTGAATAGATGGGCCCCCCCAAACTGTTGACGTATGTGTACTCTGTGATGGCTGTGTCCATTACCTCATTCTAAAAAGAGAATATTGGTGGTGTTTTGTTCTGCTAACTTGTTTACGTTAATTCATTATTCCTACAAAATACCCACTTAAATTATAAATATCATTAATTTCAAAAAGGTTTTCTACAACAAACCCAACTTGACCCTGATGTGTGTGTTTTAATTCATGCTAGAATCTGTTTGCAATATTTTATTTAGGATTTTTGCATCAATATTAATAATTAAATTCATCTACAGTTTTTATTTCTGTGCATTGTCATAGTTTAACACCAATTTTATATTTAATTAAAAGACTTCTTTCCTATGCTATTGAACCATTTAATTGGAAATGAATTTTTTTTTCTTTATAAAGATTTTGTTACATTCCTAAATATCTGGACCTGAAGCTTTTCTAGAGATAATTCTACAGTTTTCTCTACTTCTTCTATGTAAATCAGTCTATATAGATATTCTATGTCTACAGGGGCTGGTTTTGACATATTGTATTTTTCAAGAGACTATTTAATCCAAGTTTTCAAGTTTATTTTCATAAAATTGAGCAAAACAGTCTCATGATTTTTCCTGTTTCTACATTAATTTCGTCCTCGTCATTTTTCATTTTCTTTATTTGAAAATTCTCTCCTTTCTTGATTAGGTTTGCAAGCAGTTTATCTTACTAAAATTTCTAAACGTTTTGAATACATTCACTCGACTATTTTTTCATTTTCTAACTTGTTAGTGTCTGCTTTTGTCTTTATTATCTGCTCCTGCTTTCATTTAATTGATTTTATTGTTTTCACTTTTTTACTGAACCCAAGTCTGGCTGCCCACCACCAAAACAGAAACAAACAACCCAAAAGTCAAATTGTTGGTGAAATAGGAAGACAGCTTTATTCAGGCCTGAGGAGACAGTAAGCTAAGCCATCCCAAAGCCTCAGATTTACCCAGGGGGTTTTAAGGAGGAGGAAGCTGGGAGTGAAAAGCAGGAGAGGGATGTCTAAGGAGTCAGGTGCAAATTCTTGCCAAGGCTCCATCTGGTTTCTGTTCTTGTCCATGACGTTATCTTAGGATTTTAATTCCTTGCTGGTGCCCATGGTTGGCCTCCAGATATCTGTTCTCAGAACTCTGCAAGCCTCAAAGAAGAACTGTTAATTTTACGAGGCACTGATTAGCTTTCAACAGCCTTGTTTTTGACTCAGGAAGCAAGATAAGAAAGTCAGGGGATGGGAAGAAAGAGAGGAGGAAAAAAACTGTGCCTTTTAAAAATCTTCCCACAGCCCAGGCAGTTTGAGGTCCCAACATGGCTTCAGTCCTGCTCACTCCAACACCTTAATTCACTTGGTTTTATTCTTTCCTTTTATTAATGTAAGTAATTAAGGCTATGAATTTTCCTATGAACATTGCTTTACCTATATCGCAAAAAATGTGATGTGATATTTTTAATTATCATTTTTCTAGAAAATTTTCAGTTCATTTCTTTTCATTTTCTCTCCAGTCCAAGAAAGAGGCAGTTTCTTTAAGTTTCCATGTGGAAAATCATTTTTATCTTTCCTGATTTCCTTTGTATCCAGCTTATTCCATTATGGTCAGAGAATAATTTCTATATTACTGCTACCTTTTAAAATTTATTGAGATTTTTGTGTCATAATATGTGGTCTATTTTCATGAATGTTTTGTTGGAACTTGAAAAGGTGTGTTCTCTATTTTCAATGAACAAAGTGCAATGTCGATTCATCATATCTCATTTTTTATTATTCATAATATCTTCTGTGTTCATACTTATTTTTTTGCCCACTTGATCTACCTCATCCTGAGAAAGGGAATTAAAGTCTTGTGTTAGTAGTACATTTCCAAATATTTTCCTTGTATCTACCTTAATTTCTGCTTTATGAGAGTTGTTTATTTGCTATTTAGAACTTAAATATATCTTATATATTCATATAAATTTTACACTTTTATTATAAAGTGGCTTTCTTGTCTCTGTCAATTTTTTATCTGAATTTCACCTTGTTTAATATAAGATTGTGACTTCTGTTTCCTTTTTGTTTGCATTCTCTTGTTATGCTTTTGCCCATCACATTATTTGCTGAAAAAAGGAATAAATCTTTCTGAGTTGCTTGATTTTAGGTGTGTCTTTTATATGTTGCAAACAAGGGAGCTTTTATTTTAATCTAATCTAAAAATATTTTATTTATATAACTGAGTTAAGTTCATGTAAAATTAATATAGTAAATAGATTTAGTCTAATGTGGAGATATTATTACCTTCTGTTAAATATACTGTTTATATGAGTTTTTTTTTTTAATCTTTCACTATGCCTTTTTTGTGCTTTTTTAAATTTTAATTTTTTAGACATTAAGAAGGTGTATATTTTGGGATTGCCTTGATAATTTTATTTTTGTATAATGCACTTAGTTTCCTCTGTTTTTAGATAGTTTCTATTAGTTTTTTACTATGGACAGTCATAAAATTATGTCCTCTCCCCCCTCCTTTTTTTTTTCTTGGCAGCTGACTAGTAAGGGGATCCAAACCCATGACCTTGGTGTTATAAGGCTGCACTCTAACCAACTTAG
>NW_007734875.1:0-265 GCF_000696425.1 Galeopterus variegatus
TATCAGGAGTTGTATTTCAACAAAGATTTGATAGACCACAACTACACAACAGTAAGTTTAAGAAGAAAAATACAAACAAAGATAACAGCAAGAGGACAATTCCAGTTTATGTGATTGTTTTAAGCCATAAATCTAGACAAAACTATTTTAAATAGCCAGATACCATGGGGAGCTGGGTGAGATTGTTACAACCATGTGGTTTGTTTTTCTATCTTATGCAACTGGGTCTCAACTTTCCCATAAGAGTTTCTCCACATACAGCATG
>NW_007734875.1:2340-2665 GCF_000696425.1 Galeopterus variegatus
TTGTGTAGGATGCTCAGAAAAGGTTCTGGAGGCTGCTGTTTTCCTTTGTGACTCTGGGGGGGGGATTTGGATTTTGAGGCACATGCACAGGTACAGAAACATTTTCATGACACTTGAGAATTGGATTTAACATCTATTGCTGTCGTTCACTTTGTTTTGACTGTTACATGTGGTCACCACATAGGACAGTGTCTTTGTTCTTCAGAACTTCACAGTGGAATGACAATGAGCATTGAGTCTGCGACCCACTCTCAAGCCTCAGATATGTCAGCAGGTGGGGAACCTGGTGAAGGGCATGTGGCGTGTTTGGGTCCTATTTCTGCAA
>NW_007734875.1:3081-3355 GCF_000696425.1 Galeopterus variegatus
CCATTTTCAACTTCTTTTATCATGCTTTATCATTTTCTGTGTACAGAATATTCACCTTTATGTTTAAATTTACTCCTAATTGGTTTTTTTATAGAAACATAATTGATTATATTTATTTGTGGAGTACAGATTTGAATATCAATACATATGTACAATATGTGGAGTGTTTGGGGCTGGCCTGGTGGCGCACTGCTACAGTGCGCTGCTTGGGAGGTGCAGCGGCGCTCCTGCCAAGGGTTCGGATCCCACATACAGACCGGCCGCTCACTGGCTG
>NW_007734875.1:5404-5890 GCF_000696425.1 Galeopterus variegatus
TATCAGGAGTTGTATTTCAACAAAGATTTGATAGACCACAACTACACAACAGTAAGTTTAAAAAGAAAAATATAAACAAAGATAACAGCAAGATGACAATTCCAGTTTACATGATTGTTTTAAGGCATAAATCTAGACAAAAGTATTTAACTAAATAGCCAGATGCCATGGGGAGCTGGGTGAGATTGTTACAACCATGTGGTTTGCTTTTCTATCTTATGCAACTGGGTCTCAACTTTCCCATAAGAGTTTCTCCACATACAGCATGTAGTATTAGCAATAGCACAGACAGCACCTTCTGTAATTCACCAGGTAATTCACATTTGACATGTTAATGTAATAAATGGCACATAACCTAATCATTATTCCAATGATTAGTTTCTGTTCTATTCTGTATTGATAACAGAACAGTCAAATATTCTAAGTTACATTGGTCTCCTGTGGTCCAGGTGTCTAAACATCTGCAGGCTCAAACTGAGGTATCCC
>NW_007734875.1:7872-8807 GCF_000696425.1 Galeopterus variegatus
AGGCAGTTATCATGTAGAGCACGGCCATCTGAGCAGATTGTCACATAGGAGTGGTCTCACACGAAGGGGTGTGGGGCTTCAGGCCCCCAACAGAGGGGGCCATCTGAGCAGATTGTCACATAGGAGTGGTCTCACAAGAAGGGGTGTGGGGCTTCAGGCCCCCAACAGAGGGGTGTACTCAAAGGAGGGTACCAAGTAGACAAAGACTGATAATAGCTAGAGCAGCATAAAATTTATCACATTTAATAATTTTTTGGCATATGTCTCATTGATTTTTTTGTCTTTACTGGAAGTGAGGAAACCTCTCAGCTTCCACAATATCCCCAAGTCATACAAAGCACACGTGGTTAGAGTACAGTTGTTGGAAACTCTATGGTGGCAGCAAAACATGAAGAGAAAATGCCCCAAATTAAGCTGTGCCCATGCACACTGCAAATACCTGTGGAATGGATTTCTAAAGTGTGGAAAAAAACACTTAAAATTTAGTTATATACAAATTAGTTTAAGTCAACTTCTTAATTATTAGATGTACTTAACTGACACAGCATGATGCTCAAAAGACATATTTGTATGAGAGATAAGCAAGTTGAATAATTATGTCAATTGTAACATTGTGTAGGATGCTCAGAAAAGGTTCTGGAGGCTGCTGTTTTCCTTTGTGACTCTGGGGGGTGATTTGGATTTTGAGGCACATGCACAGGTACAGAAACATTTTCATGACACTTGAGAATCGGATTTAACATCTATTGCTGTCGTTCACTTTGTTTTGACTGTTGCATGTGGTCACCACATAGAACAGTGTCTTTGTTCTTCAGAACTTCACACTGGGATGACAATGAGCATTAAGTCTGTGACCCACTCTCAAGCCTCAGACATGTCAGCAGGTGGGGAACCTGGTGAAGGGCATGTGGCGTGTTTGGGTCCTATTTCTGCAA
>NW_007734875.1:9733-11140 GCF_000696425.1 Galeopterus variegatus
TATGTTCAGTTATTACGTGCCAATTAAAAGTAAGTTTTAAAAATAAAAAAATTTCAAGAGCGAAAAGGCAGGTGCTCATACTGTACAGGCTGTATTGTATCCTGGACTTTTTGTTAATAAGATATTAGTTGTCTCATTGACAGATATTTTCTGCTTTTCCACTCTCTGTCTTGCCTATGACAAACACTAGTCATACAACAGAGAATAAACACAGAGGTGCAGCTCGTTGCCTCATCTATTAGTAATAACGTCCAGAAAAATGTTTGGCCAAACAAACTGCAGAGGTCATTTAGGGGTTATTGGAGGAAAATTAAATATGGTTTGGGCACTAAATAACTTTGTGCAATCATTGTTTATCTTGATAGGTGTAATTTTGGAATTGGATTATATAAGAATTTTGTTTTTATTTTTATTTTTAGAGAGGCATGCTGAAGTATTTAGTGTGAAATATCAGAAAGCCTTGGACTTGTTTTAAAAGATAGGAAAAATAATCTTTAAAGTAAATAAGGAAATCTGGTCAAGATGGTAGAATAGACAGTCCCCAGCATCACTCTCTCCTACAAATAAACAAATTCACAACTATAGAAAAGCAACAATAGCCAAGCTGAGGCTGCTAGAGCCCTGGAGAAGAGGACGAGAGACAAACAGAATGCATGAAGGTGGGAGAAGCCACAATGAGAGAGAGAAAAAAACTCCTTCCACCATTTCATGCCACAGCTGCTTTAAGGCTGGGGCTGCTTAGTGCACAGAGCATGAGCCACCAAAACAGCAGCTGTGCCCTTTGGATGAAGTTGCTTGGAGGCAGCAGGGGAGAAGAGGGCCTCAGTGGACCCCAGGCCAGCAAGACAACCAATAGTTTTCCTGTGGACCCACATAGGAGTGAGGGGCCAAAATAACAGAAGAAAAGGAGCCACTCAGAGAGTGAGTCACCAGTAGGGACTGATGCATGGCCCATCCCATGGGAAGTATTTACAACATGGGCAGTGGGGGAGATGGTCCAACTGGGAGAACACTGGGGCACAGGAAGGACAGCTGATCTTCACCCCAATCAGCACAGGACCAGTCAGAAAAGACTGGTCAGAAATATAAAATTGCATGAGGTGTAGTTTGATGAAAAGATTGAGGCCCAGGTCAAAGTTTCTACATAACCCAGGTGCACTGGATCACATGAGAGCCAGAAGTACCTATAAAGTCAACCATGAAAACCTGAGCTGCACAAAAATCCTTCCCTAGGGAATCAGCAGCAAAGTTGCAATTTAGCTTGACTACACAGCTCAAGTACTGATCCCCAAGGGAAGTTCCCCCATTATAGAAGTAAACAAACAACGAAAAATTAGTTCTGGCCCAGGCAGACTGGCAGGGCCTCCAGGCCCACCCGGTGACCTGAGGTATGGAGCCAAAGACCAG
>NW_007734875.1:12549-13241 GCF_000696425.1 Galeopterus variegatus
TGGAGCCAAAGACCAGACCCACCTCCTACAACCAGGCACATTGATACCACCTCAAGCTGCACCCAGGGTCCTGAGGTACAGAGCAGGGGGCCAGAACCCCCTCCCACAGCCAGGCACACCACCAGTGCCTCGGGCCCTGCCCAGGGACATGAGGTATGGAGCTGGGGACTGGACCAACCTCCAACAAGCAGGCACACCACCAGCACCTTGGGGCCCACCCAGGGACATGAGGCTTGGAGCCAGGAACTGGAATCCCCTCCCACAACCATGTGGTCCCACTCTTGCATGGGTCCACAGGAACCCTATTCGTGGTCTTACTGTCCTGGGGGCCAAACAAGGCCCTCTTCTCCCCTGCCAACTCCAAGCAACCCCATCCAATGGACACAGCTGTGGCTTCTGCAGCTGCTGCTCCATGTGTTCAGTAGCTCCAGACTTAATGCAGCCATGGCCCGAAATGCTCTGAGCAGCTCTTTCTTTCTCTCATCGTAGTTTCTCCCCATTAATGAACTCCGTAGGTCTCTCCTCATATTCCCCTGAGCTCCAGTGGCCCCGGCTTGGCTGATGTTACATTTTTGTAGTCATAAATTGGTTGATTTGTGGGAGAGAGTGACGCTGGGGTCCATCTATTCCACGCTCTTGACTGGAACCTCCATGTCAGCATTTTTTAAATGAAGACCATTTTATAATTTTAG
>NW_007734875.1:14483-15721 GCF_000696425.1 Galeopterus variegatus
GTTGATTTAATGTAACTTTAAGATTTTAAATTACATAAAAATTATTTATACACATTGATCTTATTTACATTTACTTAATTTATGTATGCATTTTCACAATTAAACCCAGATTACTTATAAAAACTGAGATATTAGACAAGGCTGGTCATCATTCTTAGTTTTTTATTGTTGTTGTTGTTGTTAACCACATCATAGCCTGTGAATATCAGGTGTTCACACAAAGTTGAATATATGGACATTTTGCTAATAACTCAGAAAATACAGCTGTTTTCATTAAACCAATATTAAATTACTCTTATGAAGTGATTACATATTCAAAAAGTATTTTGTTTTAGACTGGGCTTATAATTTTGTGACCTTAAGGGCTGACCCATGGCTCACTTAGGAGAGTGTGGTGCTGATGACACCAAGGCCATGGGTTCAGATCCCTATATAGGGATGGCCAGTTGACTCCCTTGGGAGAGCGTGGTGCTGACAACACAAAGACAAGGCTTGGGATCCCCTTACTGGTCATCTTTAAAAAATAGTAATCATTTAGTGACTTTAAAACCTCTAACAGAGACAAATATAATCCCGTCTGACCAGTATACCCAGGCAAAAATGTATTTGGACAGTTCTGAAGATATTTCTTTTTGTTTTATAAAAAAAATTAAAATCAGCTTATTTGTTATAGATTTACATGTCATGTGAACTAATAGTGCATTTGGTTTAATTACTATATACTTTACCAAAAATTTTATTGAATGCTTGTTAATATGAGTTCACTAAAAATTCCTTAAGGAATTTCTGGCTGATTGCCAGAATTTACCATGTAGACATAACATACAACACAATACATGTACATATGTGCAAACATACCTAAACATATATACATAGACACAAATAAATACCTTACAGCTTTTATTTTGGAATTTTAGTCATAAGATAGTAATATAAACTCACCAGTTTCCAAAAAGTCCATTGGACCTAAATTATATGTTTTTGACAATAAACAGGACCTGTTCACTTGGCTAAACTTTTTTTCTCCTGGTAGATAATCCAGTGAAGGCCTTTGGGCCAACATTTTTTATAACAATTTAATTATTAAAGAAAAATTTACCTGCCTTTATGTTTCAGTTTTAAATGAGTTTAGAATTAAATTTTTAATGTCAACATTTTAGCTAGGACTGACTGAATTGCATAAGAAAACATTTCCAAGTGACCTTGAATTTTTAGTAACAAGTCTATTTTTTTGTTTA
>NW_007734875.1:17361-17926 GCF_000696425.1 Galeopterus variegatus
GAGTAACTCTTTTCCATGTCACAGGACACTTCCCCTTAGCAGTCCAGGCAATGGTGAAGCCAATGCATTGGCTAAGGTAAGATGGCTGGAGAGAGCCCCAGCCGCTGATGTGGCCCAGCAGTTGCATTGATGAATGCAGCATGCTGACTGCAAGACCATGTGGTTGATGGCTCAAAAGTGGAAGCTGCCCATAAAATGGGAAGATGTAGTAAATGTGTGTCACGTTTGTCTGATGTATGCTCAAAAGAGTCTACATCCCCAGAGGATGCCACACACCAAAGGGCAAATAACCAAATAACCCATGGAAGGGTGCCCCTGACTCGATGGCAAGGAGATTTTGTGGAACCACTCCCCAGGTCAGAGAATTTCAGGTATATCTTCACAGCCATTGATATAGCTACAGGACTCCTGTTTGTATGGCCCTGCAAGGCCCCAGACCAGGTAAGCAGTATTGAGGCATTGAATAGCCTTATGGCCATGTACGGTCAGCCCCTGGTCACAGAAAGTGACAATGGAACCCACTTTACTGGACATGAAGTACAGAAGTGGGCTTCTCAGTTGTCCA
>NW_007734875.1:20503-21956 GCF_000696425.1 Galeopterus variegatus
GGCTTCACAGTACTCAGTGCTGTGGATTAACCAGGAGTCTTCTACTTATGGGCATTTGAGTTATTTCCTGCTTTGGCTCTGACAAATATTGCTGCAACGTCACTGAACATACCCTTTGCGTAGCACAGGAGCACATCGGACAGACTCATAGAAGTGGAATTGCATTTCCAAAATGTTGGTGTTTCCAAACCTACCTCCAAAGGGTTGCATTGGTGTCCGCAGTTTCTATGAGTA
Source organism: Galeopterus variegatus (assembly GCF_000696425.1). Taxonomy (NCBI): domain Eukaryota; kingdom Metazoa; phylum Chordata; class Mammalia; order Dermoptera; family Cynocephalidae; genus Galeopterus; species Galeopterus variegatus. Next base: position 20,738 of record NW_007734875.1, read on the forward strand.
GAGATCAGTGCCGTTTCCACACATCATCACAAACACTGGGCATTCTTAGACTTATTTATCTTTGCCAAACTTCTAGGTAAAATATGCTAATTTGCCCTTATTTAATTGCTACAGATGCAGTCCATATTTTTATAATATTTATTGGCCTTTGTGTAATATTTATTAGCTTTCCCCATTCTCCACTCTTCTTTAGACATGATCATTTACTTTTTCTATATCGTTGATTTACTACTTTTAAAACTCTATTTATTATAGAAACATTTAAGCTTATGCAAAAGTAGAAACAAATGAACCTATCTCCCAGCATTAACAATGATCGTGTCTTGGCCAGCCTTGTTTTCTCTTTATCCTCACCCACTCTCTACCACTCACTCCATTAACTTTTTGTAAAGCATCCCAGGCATCATAATGTATCACCCATACTTTTTTTTATATCTGTAAAAGATAAGTAATCTACAGAAAAGTAATATCTAAGTCACAACTAAATCATAGCAATAATTTGTTTACTTCATGACATATCTAGTCAATTTTCAAATTTCCCTGATTATGTGAACAGTTTTGTTCAGCGTGCTTGATTGAATGAAGGTCCAATTACAGGCTCTTTATTGACATGGTTGACGTGTCACTCAAGGCCATTTTACTCTTTCAGAGTCTTTCATTCTCCCTCTTTTTCCCCTGGAAATGTATTTGCTAAACGTTTTTGTGTGGGTTTTTTTTGTAAAGACTTTTAGTCTTCCTGTTGCTAATTGTGTCCCCACGCACCACTGAACATGTTGCTCTACCCCTGTATTTCCTCTGAACTGGTATTTACATCTACAGCTTTAAGTGTTAGTATCATTTATTTTTCTTTGGCGAGTGTCCTTAATAGGCGATACTGCGTTTCTACACCAAGTGGCTCATAATGTCTGATTACATTTGCTGTGATGTTAATGTCATAAATAGTGATTTCCTACGTGTACTAATTTGCTAGGGAGTTAAGTATAGGTGCCTATATTGATTATAAACAAATTAATATAAAATATTATTTTACAGGGAGGTATTACAATCCATACTGATTGTATATAGAAAAGCTATTTGTATTTATGTATGTTTTAACTGAACATCTTATTGCATTTTCTTACTAATCTTTGTGGTTTTGCACAAGATTCTCTAGAACTTTCTAACTAATTATGCCATCTGCAAGTTACAGTTATTTTGGACTTTTTGTTTCCAGTTTTTT
>NW_007734875.1:23283-24475 GCF_000696425.1 Galeopterus variegatus
TCCATTCTTTTAAAATTTAATTCCTTAAACTAGAAATAGGGTCCCATGACTTATAATTAAAGAAGTATAAGAAGATAGAAAGTAAAATGTTTTCTCAAAACCTGCTCCCAAGCCCCTTCCTGATCACCCATTTGGCCCCCACTGCTCTCCATTAGATACAGAAGTTTCCGCCATCACCTCCCTCTTTCCGCCCCACTTTCTGCTACTCACCAATTGCTCACCAGGCTCCTCCCCACCAGGCTCTCTCTTAGGATGAGGGTGAGCTTTTGCACTGACTGCCTTTTACCCCCCTGGAGAGCTAAAACCTGCCCCCTCACATGATTTGGGGCCCTCAAGATACCTTCCCACATGTGAGAAGTGTTANCTTCAGGAAGCAGTCAAATGGGCTAAATTTTGAGCCGTCAGCTAGTACAGGTTACAGTTCACAGGTGGCAAATTGAGACTTCCCCATTGTGGTTGACCAATGATGAAACAACAGGGCCAGGTACCTTGTGGAAGTCCCCGCTCCTCCATGGGCAGAGATTTTAGTATTCAAGTAGGGCAAGTTCACCAAAGTTCATCTCTGGGATCTGTATGTCATTTTCACCTGTTAAATTTTGNATTGACTTTTTAATTAAAACCATGTGCGGTTGTCTATGTACTGAGTAGTAAACGTCTCCTTTCTGTCCCTCACCAGCCAGTCGTGCCCTCTCCGGGTAACCACTATAGACACTTGGGTTTTGTTTTCATGATTCTGGCCAAAAATTATGCAGACATGGTAACCATATATTTGTGGACCGACAGGCATATGTTTCACCTCTTTTCAGAGCCACATAAAATACTGCCATACTCCGTTTTGCACTTTCTTTCCCTTTAACGTATCTAGGAGGTCTTTCCACATTCACACTCATGAACCTACCTCCTGCCCAAAGGCTTCACAGTACTCAGTGCTGTGGATTAACCAGGAGTCTTCTACTTATGGGCATTTGAGTNGATACGAAGAAAATAAAACCCAAACATAATTTTACATGAAAACATTAAGTTGTAAGAAGCCGTCTCTAATATGCCACCATTTCTGTAGAAAAAGGGCCAGGGTGGATGAGGGGGAAGCAGGCACAGGCGTGTCTATGAATGACATTGTCTTAAACAGGACTCACAAATAGCTGGTTTCAGTGGTTTCCAGGGGTGGGGGCTGGGGAGCTGGTGTGGGAGG
>NW_007734875.1:26432-27048 GCF_000696425.1 Galeopterus variegatus
TTTTTTATACCCTCTTTTGTTTCTTGCATTATTACATCTTGAGCTTTGACCACATTTTGAACAGCATCAGCAGTGAGAGTGCACCCCGCCCTCGCCCTGAGATTTAACAAGGTGATATCTGGGGTGTCATTGCATCTTTGAGGGAAAATTTGACCATGGAGGGGCCTGATTGATTTCTTGTGCACTGTCCAGCTCAGGACAAGGGTCGGGGCACCACTCTGGCTGTAGATGTGACCTCAGCCCACCTCCGTTAGGCTCAGGATCCTTCCTCTAACCTCTCACCCTACTGGAGTCTGAGATGTGTGGTTTTGTCCCCAAAACTCAGGCCACGTCCTCACAGAAGATTGAAGATTTAATGAAAATAGTGTAAAAANCCCCAAAACTCAGGCCACGTCCTCACAGAAGATTGAAGATTTAATGAAAATAGTGTAAAAAGCTAGAGAATGGTCATGTGTCTTTGTGTCTGAGGCTCAGCCTGAGGTTCTGAGTCAAGAAGATGTGGCTGGAATCCCAGGCTCCATAATTCTTAACCTTGGGAAATTACCCCATTTGCTTTCCATTCTTTTAAAATTTAATTCCTTAAACTAGAAATAGGGTCCCATGACTTATAATTAAA
>NW_007734875.1:29220-29722 GCF_000696425.1 Galeopterus variegatus
GAAGCCTATACATTTTCAAGAACTTGGCCTACTGGTCAGCAGGGACTGAGGGGTATAAGTTAAATTTCTCAGAGTGGCCTCATGATATCAAAACCTAACCAGGGAGCCCTCAATCTGAGAGTCACACTGATGCCTGCCAGGATTAGGCAAATTGTTCCTTTTGGTTTCTGGGTTATATTGTAGATGGTTATTCTATCAGGAGCCAGGCTGCCAAGTGTGCACTGTCCCGTGAATACCACATTGTCTACACATGGATGTGCCATTGAAGGGAGACAGGAGGAAAATTTTCCGTAGGAAATTTATGATCTGGGGGCATATTTGAAGGGGCTCCCCGTAGTGAGACATACACCAGTGGAACACAAGCTCTCTTAGAAAGGTTTCTATGAATTTCCTAATCAGTTGTGGTGCCCAGCTTGGAAGGTCTGTAGTATTGCAGAGTGGGGACAGCAGGCCTCCAGCTTGTGCAATGATATTCTCGTCCCATTTCTTCCTGCCTTAGGGA
>NW_007734875.1:31099-31817 GCF_000696425.1 Galeopterus variegatus
GCCTTCCATACAGCATCTCAAAGGGTCTGAGCCCCAACTTTCCCTTTGGTGCTGCTCAGACATGAGACTGGGCTTCAGAGAGAAGTTTCTACCAATTCTCCTGAATTTCCTGGCACAGCTTAGTGAGGATCACATTCAGAGTCTTATGAACTCTTTCCATCTTCCCTGAAGACCGAGATCTCCAGGCAGAGTGCTGCCTCTACTGTCCACCCATCACCTCGGACACTTTTGTTACCATGGTGGAGACAAAGGCTGATTTGTTATCACTCTGGATGGTCCTGGGCAGGCCAAACTACCCAGGGAATTATTTCTTTGAGTAAGGCCTTTATGATCTTTCCTGCCTTTTCTATTTGACAGGGAAAAGCTTCTTTCCACCCTGTGAAGGTGTCTACAACATTAGGAGATACTTAAATCCTCCAGAGCCCGAGGACACACCAGTGAAGTCAATCGGCCAAGCTTCCCCTGGCAAGGTTCCCCTTAAGTGTGCTGCCTTTGCCAGAGAAGATACCACAGGCCCAGTTTGGGCACTGGGGTGTTTTTGGCAGTAAACACATTGATTGGACACCTTGTTTGTTATTTCCCTTAGCCTTGGAATTTTTATTATCCTGAGGGGCCTGTTGTACATGGCTTCTTTGCCATAATGAGAGGAGTTACGTGCATGCTTGGCAATCACCCATGTCTAGTGTTCATGCAACCGTATCCTCCCCTTTTTGTTCAT
>NW_007734875.1:33518-34582 GCF_000696425.1 Galeopterus variegatus
AAACTGTAAGCAATAAATTTTGTTTTCTTAGAAATCACCCAGTTCCAGGTATTTTGTTCTAAGCAACAGAAACAAATAGAGGAGGCCTTTGGTGTTGATGATTCTGTGCAGGGACATGGTTGCATATCCTGCTGTCCTCTGACCCTCCTCCACAAAACTGCTCCTGTCCTCCTTGGCATTGAGGAGGGGTTCACCTTGTAGGTCCTTTCTGCTGGAGCATTCTTCTTTTATGGTGGCAGAGCAGTCATGGGACAGAGGATCTAGGGAGATCAGAATCAAGATGGCCGGACTGAGAGTTTGGCAGGTGCTCACACAGATGTTGAGGGTATCTACCAGCAGGGCCTGGTATTTTCACTTTCTGCCACTGGCTAACCAGTGATATCTTTCTGCCTCTAGTATGCTTGTCACTTAATGGGGAACTGGATCAGTCCATTTCTGTTGCTTTTAACAAAATACCTGGAACTCAGTAATTTATAAAGAAAACAAAATGTATTNCTTACAGTTTCTGAGGCTGGGAAGTCCAAAGTCCGTCTGGTGGTGGTGACAGTGACCTGGGGGCCTCACATTGCAAGATGGTGGGAGCAGAGAGAGCAGAGAGAGAGCAAGAGGGAGAGAGACATACTCTCCTATCTCTTCTTTTAAAGCCTTCAGAACCATGATCCTGAACACCATTTTTAATCCACTCACTATCTCATGGTCCTACNGTATTTCTGAAGCATAATTCATTTCCTTCTCATTAGCACTTAAAAGCATTCTCTCCTTCTAGATTGCACTGTGGGTGTGAACCATGGAGGCGAGATACCCAGAGTCTATATACAGTAAGGGCTTTGTCTTTCCCCAGCATTATAGCCCGGGTTAAATCTATTATTTCACATTGGGGGCTGAAGTTCCTGTGGGGAGGTGATGCAGATTGTGTCTCCCAAATTTCATGTATTAGTAGCTTGATCCCCACTGTGACTGTTAAGAGGGTGGGAAATCCTACTATAGTCACTGAAAGACAAGGCCTTTAAGAGGTGATTAGATTGAAGGACTATGCTTAGTGAATGGAATAAAAATGGTGGTCA
>NW_007734875.1:36343-37603 GCF_000696425.1 Galeopterus variegatus
GTATGGTTAAATTTTGGTCCATCATGAGTTTTTTTGCCTCTTGATAAACAGGTATGTGGCAGACACTACCCTAAGGCAAGGGAGCCATGTCCTTGCCACACCATTAAATTGTGTAGAGAAGTAGGCCACTACTATTTTTAAGGTCCCTAGCACTTGAATTGGTACATGTTATTGGTTAAATGTGTCCCCCAAAGGTTTATGTCTTTAAAACTTAATCCCCGCTGTAACAATGTGAAAAGGGTGGGAAATCCTATTATGGTAATTGAAAAATGGTGCCTTTAGGAGATGATTAGATTGTGAGGACGGTACCCTTGTGAATGGATTGTGGTGAATAAGTTCCTTCCCAGTAAGGGAATAGGGCACCCAGGGACATACAGGAAAGAGTGATTCAGTGTTTTAGAACCAACTTCACAGGGCAAACAGTCCAGAAATTGCTTGGAACTTCTTTTTCCTGACACTCTCTTTATATTGCATTCCATCTTGGTAAAAGGCTCTCCTTTGTTAACCAACACAGAGAATGTGGCTTCAGTGTCAAGTAACAGTTTGATTGGTTCTCTGTCTATTTCCAAGGTAACCCAGGACTCTTCTGGGGTGATGGAGATCTTATCTTGAGGAGCCAATCAGGAGGCTCCAGGACCCCCTTAGTCCTCCTCTTCTGTCAAGGGGAGCTGGTAGATATTAGGCTCATTCCTAGTCTTCCCTGTTGGGATGGCTGGAGCATTCCCATTTCCAAGGTTCCTCTTCTTTGCAGTAAGCACAATGATTAGGTCTCATCTTCCCTGGTGGCCTAGGTTTGGTTTTATCCTGGGGGCTGAGGTCACTCACCTGAACTGGCTTTCTCCTTCCTTCTGCATTACCTGGAATGGACTGGTGGGCAATGGCCAGAAGGGTTATCTCCTTCTTCATCTTTTTCTATTTCTTTTCTTCTTTGCCACATCTCTGTTGTTCAAAACCTTAATGGCCAGCTCCAGCAGCTGAGAGGAATTGATGTCATGGTCTATGGACAGTTTTTGGAGTTCTGCAAATATCTGGGGCACTGAGATATAAAATAGGTGCTGAGAACTACTTGACTTCCCTGTGCCTCAGGGTCCCAAGAGATGTGATCATATAGGCATGTTCTTGTCCTTTCCAAAAAGTCAGATGAATTCTCTTCTGGGCCTTGTGCAACTTACTCCAGTTAGCAAGAGGTCTACTCCCCACGCTCATTTCCTTTAATAACATGTCCCAGTAATGAGGTTTCTCTCCCATCCCTGGCTTTAC
>NW_007734875.1:38800-39320 GCF_000696425.1 Galeopterus variegatus
TTTCAAGCCCTGGCTACTTCCAGGCTGGAGCCACTGAGTGCTCAGAGAAAGAGCCAGCAGAAGCCACAGCTGTCCAGTTCAGATGAAGTGGCTTGGAGGTGGCAGGGGAGAAGATGGCCATGGTGGCCCCAGGCCAGCAAGATCACCTATAGGTTTCCTGTGGGTGCACATAAGAGCAAGGAGCCACAACAACTGAAAAAAAGGAGCCATTCAGAGGCTGGCAAGTCATTGCAAGGGACCAGTGCATGGACCATCCCATGGTAAGTGTTTGCAGCATGGGCAGTGGGGGAGATGGGCCCAGTGGGAGAACACTGGGACACAGCAATGACAGCTGATCTGCACCCCAGTCAGCATAAGACCTCTCAGAAGAGACTGGTCAGGAATATAGAATTGCATTGGGTATAGTTTGATGAGAACACTCAGGCCTAGACCAGAGTTTCTACACAGCCCGGGTGCACTGGATCTCTCAAGAGCTAGAAGTACCTATAAAGTCAACCATTAAACCTGAGCTGCACAAAAA
>NW_007734875.1:41362-66366 GCF_000696425.1 Galeopterus variegatus
TATTCTATTTTCCCAACAATGTACCCCTTCTGGGTCCCTCACCATACAATCCACGTGCATTCAGAATCTTCAGCGATGTTCCCTTAGTGAGGATGAATGACCCTTACATTTACATACGTGAAAGAAAGTGAACCAAGATGCCAGGTACTGTTCAAGCTTTATTAAAAGAAGAAAACCTGCCAGGCTGTGCTCAAAGTGGCAGGCATCCCAGCGCTGCCCTGAAAATGGGGACAGCACCTAACATAAGGTGGTGGGAGCTTGTACTGGTATGTTGGCAGCAAGAGCTGGGTGATGTAATTCTGTGGTGGGGATTGAATTAGGTCATGGGGATGGAGAGTTCTGTGCCTGCAGAAGTGTTGGAAGTTTCGGGCCGGCCCAGTGGCACACTGGAGAGTGCGCTGCTTGGGAGCATGGTGGCGCTCCTGCCGAGGGTTCGGATCCCATGTGGAGACCGGTNTAAACCTGAGCTGCACAAAAAGCCTTCCCCACAGAATCAGCAGCAAAGCAGCAGTTTAGCTCGGAACAGAGCTCAAGTGCTGGTCCCCACAGGAAGTTCCCCCATGTATTAGTCCATTTTGGGTTGCTAGAACAAAATACCTGAAATTGGGTAATTTATAAAGAACAGAGGCTTATTTTGCTTATGATTCTGGGACAGCTGCATGTGGCATATGCCTCAGGCTACTTCTGCTCATGGCAGAAAGTGGCAGGCAGCCAGTGGGTACAAGCAGATCACATGGCGAGAGGAAGAAAGAGAGAAAGGAGGTGCCAGTGTCTTTTAAACAATCAGCTTTCATGGGAATTAATAGAACAAGAACTCACTCAGACCCCACTCCCCCAGGAAGAACATTAACCCATCCATGAGGGATCTGCCCCCGTGACTCAATCAGTTTCCAACACTGCCACATTCAGGATCAAATTTCCACGTTAGTTTTGGAGGGGACAACATATCCAAACTCTATCACCCCATTTTAGAAGTAAGCAAAGAACAAGAAATTAGTTCCAGCACAGTTTAAGTGGTGGGAATAGCAAATAATCCTACACAGAACTGAAAGCAAAAAACAAAGTACCTGCAACCAGAGACAAAGTTTCATATTAAGTAGTAAAAGTCTCATTTCACCAAAGATCACCTATAACACTTGTAAGGACTGGAAGTCCCCTGTGCTACCAAGCCAGAGAGGGGAGAGGGCCGGTGCCTCAGTCATGCCCCCTGTCACCTGCAACCAATTCCAAGGGTGGGGGATAAGGACCTCAGCCACACCCCCTGATGTGTACAGCCAGCCCAGGGATGACCACCCAGCTGCTCCAGGAAGTGCCCCAGGCTCTCCCAGCCAGGGAAGTGGGGGTCCTTGCACCTTGGCCACTCCCCCAACATGTGCAGCCGGCCCAGTGACGACTACCAAACCACAGCAAGAGGGGCCCCAGATTCCCGAACTATGATGGTGGGGCTGAGTGCTTTTGCCACACCTTTCCACTATCTGCCCCCAGCCCAGCAATGGCAAAGCCACCAGTGGAAGCCCCCCTGTTGAGCTCTTTTATCTGTCTGTAATCCTGCCAACTGGACCAATCATTGAACTTGAGCTGGGTCTGAAGCACACAGACCCCTCAAGCCCATTGTCCAGACTGGGTCACAAATTCTTCACATGCCAGGCTGTGTCACCAGACCCCTCACATGCCAGGCTGTGTCACCAGACCCCTCCCATGCCAGGCTGGGTCACCAGACCCCTCACACTCAAGTTTGGGTAATTGACCAAAAGGTTCTTGGAGCCATAGGTTCAAGAGCATGGCTGCACAACCTGAGGCAGTCAACACCTGCCACATTGTGGCATCATGCAGGCATACTAACTCCACCCACACACAACTTATTTACCAAGAATGCACCACACCACCCTCAACTGGCCCGAAGGAGAGGTGGCCTAATTAAATTATTCTATTTTTCCAACAATCTACCCTTTCCAGTTCCCTTGCCATACAATCTATGTGTGTTCAGAATCTTCCACAATGTTCCCTTAGTGAGGATAAATGACCCTTAAATTTATATAACTAAAAGAAAGTCAGCCGAGATGCTGGGTACTATTCAAGCTTTATTAAAAGAAGAAAATCTGCTGGGCTGTGCTCAAAGTGGCAGGCGGTCCAGGGCAGCCCTGAAAATGAGGACAGCACCTAGCATAGGGCAGTGGGAGCTTATACTGGTATGTTGGTGCCAAGAGTTGGGTGATGTAATTCTGGGGTGGGGATTGAGTTAGTTATGGGAATGGGGAGTGCTGCACATGTGGAAACACTGAAAGTTTTATTTTCTCTGAATCCATGAGGCTTCTTTTAAAAGAGAACAGGGGAGGAGAGGGGAGGAGGTGGGCGGTGCCATTTTGTACTTGGGCTTGTCTAAAGTGGCGCTGGTTATGTTGCAAATCTATTATTCCTGCCTTTAAGTATAGGAAAAAGGGGGAAAGGGCAGAGGTCTTTTTCTTCTGAAGCTACTTCCTGCTTGAGATGGGTGAAGATATTTAAAAATAAAAGATTTATGTTGGCAGGTAAAACAATTGGGTGGCGGGGTACTAGTTTCGTGTGGGGAGGCTGTATTCTTCCAGGAAAGGGTCGCTGGTTCTGAGGGGCTGATATCCTCCTCGCAGGAAAACTTTGGTGGCCTTTTGGTTGGCGAAAGCCTGCATATGTTCCTGCAAGAAATTAGAGAAACACCAAAAGAGACATGTACCAAAAAGCAGGATGAGGCAAAGTTATGGGTCCTAGTAGGGGCATAAGCCAGGGTACCCAGGGTCCAGTGAAATGGTTTAAGTTGTCTTGGATCACCCCAGACTCATTTACATAATAACAACATTCCCCAAGAAGAGGCAGGTGCCTTCCTTTTCAGTTGTAAGGAAGCCAAGAGCCTGGTGGTTCTGTATGGTGACTGTCACGAGTGAGGTAACCTGTTACTGGAGGGAGGAGGTGCTGTCTGTACTTAGTTCTTCTGAGAGTTTTTGATAGAATTGAGAGGCAGTAGCAGGGCCCGCTATGCCAGTCCCAGTTGCAGTAAGGATCCCTGCCCCAATTAAAGGGGTACAGTTAGTGTCCTATGGGAGCGGGGGGCACTTCCTGAGAGGGGGGCTGAAGTTAGTGCCAGTCCTGCCTCCATCTCCATCTGTCTGGAGGGTCAGGGACGAGCCAAACGAATATGCAATAAATTGCATTAGGGAGGCAGACAATAGGATAATATAGTTTTACAAAGGAAATATTTCCAGTTTTAGGGCATGGATGAGGAGGGGTAAGTGAGTGGTGGCGTTTGGTGTTAGTGAGGCAGAGTGTGGGCAGGCCCCGCACAACGCTGACCATCCCCACTGAGGTGAGATTAGAGGAAAGTGAAGGGATGTTTGTGGAATCGTTGCAGGCTGCATTGACAGGGAGGGGGTAACCACAAAAAGTTTCTCGCAAAGCGGGAGACAGATGAATTGCTCCGGGACCAGTCTGATTTGCTGAGGACAGCATCATCCCTGTGGACCTGGAACCTCCATGTTCCAGGTAAGGGGGAGCTTGAGATAGGAGGAAAAACACAGGAAGGATGCAAAGGGTTAGGAGCCAAAAGAATTTAAAGGACCCATTGCCACAATGAACTTGCTAAGAAGCATCCTACCGATAGGAAGTAAAGGAGGCCAGGAGAAATCTTCCTACAATGTTACAGTCTTTGGGGGCAGCTGCTGCCAATCCTGTAGCAAGGACTAGAACAGACAGTGTAACAGCAGCTCTTGTGTGAAGGACGTGGGGCGGCCTGCAGGAGTGAGAGGATAATCACCGGGGGAAAGATCACCCTTCTTCTGGGATTGGGGGAAGAGCGAAGGTCCTGGAGATTTTCAGTTTTGTGGGTCCTAAAACGGACGAAGTACGAGGATATGTCAGGTTGGGGGCTGAGCGGAGAGACTGCTCTGGCTTGGTGTTAGCAGATTTTGGGGTAAAGTCTCAGGTGCTAGTTTTACCAAGGATAATTAGTACCAAGGGGGCCTTTCCTAGTACCTTTGCTGCCGCGGGGGTGGTGAGAAGTGCTGTGTAAGGCCCTTCCCAGCATGGTGAGGGTGGCTTTGGGATTCGGGTTTTAATATACACTTGCTGTCCTGGGCTCAGTTTAAAGTCTGAGGGGGTGGTGGGGAAATTATGAGGTAATAGAAGGTTGGCCTGTTCCCAGAGAAGATCCCTAATGAGCGAAAGAGTAGGGAGATACTGGCCTAAAGGCGATCAGCTGGAAGGGAGAGGTGTGAGTGAAGTGTCTGCCATACATAAGTTCAAGGGGGCTGATGCCTGTGGGCTTGCAGGGGACAGCCCATAGGCGAGTGACTGGTGGGGAGGCCAAAACAAGGGATGATTTCTGAGGTGAGAGCATGCGTCACGGCTGTAGCATCCTCTGGAGTGCAGGGAAAAGCCTCAACCCAACCTGAAAAGGTGTCTACTAAAGTCAGAAGATAGCGTGTCCTTTTGTGTGGGAGTAATATAGGGGCTGAGGAAGGTGTAGTAGGAGTTCATAGCCTATATGATCTGAATTATGGAAATTTAAAAGGATTTGCTTAACTTGTATAGTGGGGAGGACATAGCGACCGGAGAGAGTATACCAGTTGTCCTTTCTCTGTGCTCCCAACTATTGGAGGTGTTGTATTTCTTGGGGTGTGTATTGGGATAAGGGCATGGGGGCCTGGTGACTGAGCAGCCTGTTTTATGGTTAGATCCACCAGTTTGTTTCCCTGGGCTATGGGGTCATTGAAGGTTTGGCCTTCTCTGCAGTGTATAACCCTAACCGCCTTTGGGAGTTGTGCAGCCTCAATAGCTTGTGTTAGATTTATTATGGCATAACCTGCCTGGGAGGTGGGCATGGAGGTGGCACTCCCATCTATTGGATGTGGGCAGATGTGTAGAAAGGGATTGAGAAAGAGGTCTAAAGCCTCCATGCAATTGTGTTCTAAGGGTTATGAGTGTTTTGGGATGAGAGTGTCTGGATTTTAAGGGAGGACAAAGTTTAAAGGAGAGCTGGGAGTTTTCAATGAAAGTAAGGTGAATAAGTGGTAGGTGAGAAAGGGAGAGAACTGACTTGGCCTTTTGGCTGAGACGGTCTTGACTGTTTGTTGTTTAAAAGTTAATTTAGAGCTTTCTTGTGTTAAAAGGGCAGCTGCCGCCAAGGCCCATAAACAGGGGCCCATTCTTGAGATGTGGTGTTGAGTTGTTTAGAGAGGTATGTAACCGGGGAGAAAATATCTCCTGCCTTTTGTCCCCAAACCCCAACTGCCAATCTTTGGGTTTTGGTGATGTATAGGATAAAAGGATGAGATAGGTTTGAGAGAGATAGAGCTGGGGCTGTGAGGAGAGTGGCTTTTAATCACTGGAAGGGAGAATGAATGGGTTTTGTGGGATCTAAAGGAAAGTGAGCATCCCCTTTGGCTGCCCCATAAAGTGGCTTTGCTAGCACACCAAAGTTAGGAATCCATAGGCGAAGATACCCTGCAAGCCCCAAGAAAGAAAAGATATCACTCTTTGTGGTAGGAGTAGGGAGTTCAGAAATTAGACTGTTGAACTGATGGAGAAGAAATTTGGGCCTTGCTGGGGGACACTCAATACCCCCTGGAGGCCAGGAAACTAAGGAGAGCAACAGTGTCAGCCTGTGAATCCTCATAGGAGGGGCTACAAAGGAGGAGGTCATCCACATATTGTATTAAAGTGCTAGAGGTTAGGGGAAGTTCAGATAAGTCTCGAGCTAAGGCCTGGCCAGAAAAGTGGGAGCTATCCCAAAACCCTTGGGGCAGTACTGCCCAAGTAAGTTGTTGGGAATGACGCATGTCAGGATTAGTCCTGTACTAAATGGTATGAATGATGAGTGTCAGGATTAGTCCTGTACTCAACAGTATGAACAATGCATGTCAGGATTAGTGCTATAGGCTTTATAACTGGAAGGATGGGTGTATTGAAAGGCAAGTGGGTAAGCCATGAGAGATTAGAAGAAAAGAGTTTGTGTATGATGGGTTTTAAGCCTATTAGGTGTTTGTTAGCAATGGGGTACTGTGGGACATCAGGGAACAAACAGGGGTTCCACAATTTAACAAGGATAGGAGAATGGTATGTAGAAATGGAGGGAGAAGAAGCTTCCTGTACTAGGGATTAACCTTGTTCAAGGGGGAGGGGGAGAGGGAGTGGAAGTTTGAAAGCTCAGGGGCCAGGTCTGGGTGCAGCCTGTAACAGGAGTATTGTAGCTGGAGTTAAAGTGTTTAGGGTTAGAGTAGCTTTGAATTTGAAAAGGATGTCCTATGCCAGTAAGGGGGGTTGGGCATTGAGGAATTATTAAGAATTTGTGTGTGAATTGGGTGTGATATAGGGTGCAGGAAAGGGTGTGAATGATTTATGGGTGGTATTCTGATCCTGTGACCCCTGCTTTTCTAATAAAGGATGGTATTGTTGTTCCTGTATATTCAGGAAGGGTAGAGTAAATGGCCCCTGTATTGATGACAAGAGATTGGCTTACCTGCTACAAGGTGAGTTACCAAGGGCTCACATGTTGTGATCTCCATGGGGACCTCAGGCCCTGGGCATCATCAGTCCTCCCCTTGGGCAAAGCTGAGAAGCTCTGGTAGGGATGGCCATGAAGCCAAAGGCTGTAGGTTGGGGACTGGGCCACTCCCTCTCTGACAAGTGGCACAGTCAATCTCCCAGTGACCTGGACATTTGTAGTGAGGATGGGATATGAAAGGCCTGTGCCGAGTGGCCTGGTTGACTTCACTTGAAGCAGTTCTCAGGTGGCTTGCCCATAGGGGCAGCCAGCTTTGGAGTATGTGAGCCTTAGATGGCATTAACCAGGAGCTGGTATTTGGCCTGATCTCTTTTATAGTGTTTTTTCAAATATCAGGGGCTGATTGGGTAATGAAATGAGAGTGTAAGAGGGCCATGGCTGCAGGGGAGTTTGGATCTATACATGTGTATTCATGTAAAGCCTAAGAGAGGTGGGTTAGGAACTTGCTGGGATTGTCAGTGGATCTCTGTGTGATTTCTCTAAGTTGGTCATAATTGAATGACTTGTGAGTAGCTTTTTGGAGGCTGTGAAGTAGGTGTGTGATCATATTATCCTGGAGATCCCGATCCCTGTGGCCAGCCTGACAGTTCCAATTTGGGTCCATGCAAGGAATGGCAATGGCTCCCACAGGCTGCCTACTATTTTGAGCATGTACCTGAGCTGCCATCCAGGCCTGCTCCTTGTACATGGACTCAGACAGTTCCATCCATCCCAGCCACTTCCTGGAAGGGTTATAAAAAGCTGTAGCTGAGGTGGCTTTGTTACCTGATGAAGGAGGAGAAGGGGAGGAGTTGGGCTAAGGACGAGCATCTGGAGGCTAGGTTTGGGGAAGAGAGAGAAATGTGGAGGGCTGACAGATCAGAAGATTGATCTGAGTCTGGAAGGAGAGGTTGAGCATGAGCTAGGAGAATTTGAGACATAGGATAGTTTTGACAGAGAGAAGAACGCATTCAGAGATAAGAGAAGGCCTGAACAAGGAATCTCTACAGCTTTTGCTATTTCTGTGAGTGTCTAATTCGAGTGCCATCTTGTGGCCACTGGGATCCATTGTAATGAGGTGTTTGGGTTTTAATGTCTCCCTGGAGGCCAAGAGGTTGTCCAGGAGATGGCCCAGAGGCATAGGAAGTGGAGTACAGTAGAAAAGGAGACATTTAGGTTTAATGTCTCCCTGGAGGCCAAGAAATTGGCCAGGAGACAGCCCATGGGTGTACAGCATGGCAGTTTGGATCATGAGAATCCTGAGAAGAGGGTAAGAAAGGGCAGTCAGTCCTGGTAGAAAAAGCATGCCAGCAAAGGGCATCCTCTCTGCTGTACACCTTCTTTTCAAGAGAAAAGCCATGACCTTCTAATGAAGCATCCTTTAATAGCTGAGGGGCATGAGAAGAGTTCCCCCTGCCAGGCTCCTGGGCTTTGTAGAGACCTAAGTCATAGAGAGTAGTCAGGGGAGCTCATAGAAGTAGGCAGGACAGTCCCACTGACTCACTCTGAATTGAGGCCAGCGTTGGATGTGCTGGCCTGACATAACAAAAGTAGAGAGTCCCAGAGGCATCCGGTTTTGGCAAGCATCTGGTTTCTGCAGGTCCAGGAAGGGCAGCCGGGATCCAATCAACCCAAGAGAGGGGATTGGCTGATGGTCTGGCCAAGACACTTCCCGGGTTTCAGCACCATAATGAAAGAAAGTGAGCCAAGATGCTGGGTACCATTTAAGCTTTATTAAAGAAACAAAATCTGCTGGGCTGTGCTCAAAGTGGCTGGCAGTCCAGGGCTGCTCTGAAAAGGGGACAACACCTAACATAGGGTGGTGGGAGCTTATATTGGTGTGTTGACACCAAGAGTTGGGTGATGTAATTCGGGGTGGGGATTGAGTTAGGTCATGGGGATGGAGAGTTCTGTGCATGTGGAAACACCGAAAGTTTCATTTTCTCTGAAACCATGAGGCTTCTTATAAAAGAGAATGGGGGAGAGGAGGGGAAGAGGTGGACTGCGCCATTTCGTACTTGGGCTTGTATAAAATGGTGCTGGTTATGTTGCAGATCTATTAGTAACCTATTGTCTGTTCAATATGCCTTAAGGCTTGTAGTTCTGTCCTTTTAACTATTAGCCACATATGTCTGGTTAGTAGTTACCATTGGTGTGATCCTCCATGGGAATTCTGCTGTCATACTAATGGGCAGTTTAACACGCATTCAGTAGGCTGACTCATTGATCACTCGACTCTGGTGCAGTGCCTGCAGCCAGAACACTATGGGCAAAAAGACAGAAGGGTTATTAGTACCAATAGGGGAAGTTCTCACCCTTCTGGTAGGATACATGCAAGTTTCCCATCCTGAGAAAGAATGGTTGCAGGAATAGGTATCTTACCTGGCTTATGATACCATACTTATGATACCATCTGCCAACACTGTTGGATCTGGAGGTTCTACATGTAACAGTATAGGGGAATGCATAATTGCCCATAATGATAATACAAATGTGCCCTTTGGAATAGAGTGCTTATCTGTTCCAGACCATATTACCTTTATTCGAGGAGGCCAGGTACTTGTCACGCAAGGTGAAACTTTCAAGGCTTCCTCTAATCCTTTTCCCTAAGGCCCTATTAAACCTACCCAGTATGTATGGGGGGCTTTTATTCTCCAAAGCCTTTCCCTTTGTACTGTCTCTCCCTGTTTCCAAAAGGTTGGGGCCAGTAAGAGAATATTTCCATTCTTGCCATATCCTGGCGTCAAAAGCTTATCTTTAGTACTGATTTGCAGCTGTATAGGTGCTGCAGCCCTATGCAACAGAGCTTCCACTGGAGAGGGTCTGCCCTTGCAGAGTCTCTCATTTGGAATTCTGACTGTCATCCATAACCGCTGTGTCCACCCCTTTAGGGATGGGTGTTGGGCAGATAGCCTTGGTCTCTTTTTTTAAAAAAAAGCCATTGTACTGTTCAATCATTCCTGCTGCCTCAGGATAATATGGCACACATAACTTCCACTGAATAGACAACTGGGAGGCCCACCTCTGAACCCCATGTACAGTAAAGTGGGTTCCGTTATCACTCCCTATGACTACAGGCCAGCCATACATGGCCATAAGGCTATTCAGTGCCTTCACAGTGTTTACCTGGTCTGGGGCCTTACAAGGCCAAACAAACAGAAGACCAGTAGCCATATCAATGGCTGTGAAGATGTACCTGAAATTATATGACCTTGGCAGTGGTCCGACAAAGTCCACTTGCCATTGAGTCGGGGGCACTTTTTCTTGAGTTATTTGCCCATCTGTTTGGGGCACCCACCGGGGGTGTGGGCTCTCTTGAGCACATACTGAACAAGCATGATGGGCATTCACTACTTCTTCCCATTTTATAGGCAAAGCCCATCTTTGAGTCGCCATCCACATGGTTTTGCTGCCAGCATGCTGCATTTGTCAATGTAACCACTGGGCTACATCAGCAGCTGGGGCTCTCCCCAGCCATCTTACCTTAGCCAAGTCATTGGCCCCATTATTTCCTGGACTGGCTAAGAGGAAGTGTCCTGCGACATGCAAAAGAATTAACTTCTTTCTCATGTCCCAATTCCCATAACTCTTGGCACATGGCTTGTCCCCACAGGGGTCTGTGGCCTACCATCTACTGTTGATATTTCCAAGTAGAGATCCAAAGGGTTAAACCTTTTCACACAGCCCAGCTGTCAGTATGGATGGTTAATCGCCCAGGCTCATTTTTCTCACCATCCGTACTGCTCTCAATTCAGCCTATTGACTGCTTTTCCCTGTGCCATTTTCATACCCCATGGTATCTGTTAAGGGCTAGACAGCAACAGCTGTCCATGATGCTGAGGGTCCCATGCTAGAGCCATCTGTATACCAAACTTTCTCTATGAGAGCTCCCTGTCCCTCATGGAAAGGTGTAGCCTCCACCTCCAGGGGTAAGGGTTCTGTCAAAGTTTCCTCCACACCCTCTACTGGGCCTAGCACAGTTTGCAACTCTTTGGACAGAGGACTTGTTGACACAATGCTTCTTTGTTCTATATATGCTCCCAATTTAGACAGAGTGGGGGTCTGAGCTATACCCATTTTAGGGTTGTTTGTCCACGTGTGCAGCCAGCCTGGTATGGGGTACGTAGTCCTTACTAGGACTTTGGCAGTTCCTGTGATGTTTTCAGTGACCATCAAAGAAGAATACACAGCAGCTGTTTTTCTATTAGGGAATAATTCAGTTCAGCGCCCTTCCAGAGCTGAGACCAGAATCCTACATGTGTTTGGAATCAGTCTTATCTCTGCCATAAACCCCATCCTAACCATTCTTGGGTTATATGTACATCTAATTCAAAAGGCATAGTGGGATCAGCCACTTGTAATGCCTGTACTTGCTGCACTGCCCTTTTTGTAGCTCAGTAAGCCTGTTCTAATTCCTCAGTCCGATAACAAAGGGCCCCTTTCTTTGTTAATGCATACAGTGTGCATGCCATGTGGGCCATATGGGGTACAAAAGCTCTCCAATACCCCAGAAATCCCAAATATGTCTGTAGCTGACCTATAGTTGTGGGTCAATGGAATGCCTGTGTCTTGTCTATAATGGCTTCTGGAATGACTCTCATCTTACCCAAGAAGACAACTCCCAAGAATTTGACTGACAGCCCAGTTCCTTGCACTTTGACTGTGTTCACTGCCCACCACATTGTTCTAAATGACTTAGTAGCACTGGAGCTTTCTGGGTTAAATCTGCAAGAGAATCAGAGGTTAGTAACACATCATCAATGTAGTGAAACATTGTAACCATGCTGGACCTAGTCCACTTGGCTAGGTCCTCAGCCACTAAACCATGACACATGGTTGGGCTATGCAGATAACCTTGGGGCAATACTTGAAAAGTCTGCTGCCTCCCTTCCCAGGTGAAGGCAAACTGATCTTGGCCGTCAGCCAAGATTGGAATAGAGAAAAAAGCATTTGCCAGGTCCAGTACATAAAGATAAGTTCCCAGCTGAGTCATCAGCTGATCCATTGTCATAAACTGAAGGCACAGCTGCATGCAAAGGAGGTACTACTTTGTTTAGTTCTCGACAGTCTACAGTCATTCTCCAGGTACCACCAGGCTTTTTCACTGGCCATACAGGAGCATTAAATGGGCTATGAGCCAGATGAATAATGCCAACTTTCTCTAACTCCAATACAGTGGCACCTATCTCTTCATGTCCTCCTGGTAGGTGATACTGTTTTACATTAACTACATGTATTGGTTTGGCTAACACCTGTGGGTCATGTTTAGCACATCCTTGTAACACAGGCTTTACTGTCCATATTCACAGCTGAAACTCTCCAACTGTTGTTTTCAGGTGCAAACCATAAAGTACACTGATACCTGAGATATATTCAGCTACTGGAGACATATATATATATATGAGGAGGCAATTGTCCTATGCCCAATAGCAATGACACGGGTTTGACTTCAATAGTTTGTCCTCCATAGCCATCTATACAAACTGTGGCCCCTGGAAACTTATCTGGATTGCCATATCAGGCTATATTCTATGCCTGTATCCACCAATGCCAAAACACGCTGTAAATTTGCCCTTGACCAGTGTATTGACAACTGAGCATGAGGCCTCCAGTCCTCTCCTGCTCCCAAAAGATGAGTACCTTAGCCTGCTCCCTAATTGAGATGGAACAGTTCATCTGCCTCCTCAGGAGCAACAAAAAAGTCCTTTAAATCCACTGAGCATAACTTGCTACCTGTTTCTGGATGTTTAGTGAAGCACTGTTCAGGGTGCAATTACTGCCACAAGGCAAACAGAACTGCACTTGGCTGCTGGTCAGTTTTCTTCCCATCAACCCCTGCTGCAAGCAAGTCAAACCACATCTGCTTACGGCTAGTCTTGCTTGGTCCCTTTGGGATAGAATCCCAAGCATTTCTTGGGGGTTTGGTCTTAGCCACCTTTCAGTCCCCTTTTGCTTGTCTTTTCTCCTCTTCTTCACCCAAGCTGGCTATCATGGTTGTTACCTCATGTACAGAATGACCAATGTATGGGGCCAGTACAGCCATCAGTGACCCAAAAAATGTTGATGGGGCATTTCACAGCACTATGTCTCTCATGCTGCCTGTGAAACTTTCATCATCTGAGCTACGGGTATTCTCATTAAACATGGACTGCCGCATCCCCAGCTCCTCAAGTATTTGAGCCAACTCAGCATATGTTTGCCATTTACTAACAATCTTGGGCAGTTCTCCAGCATTCACCCACACAGTTCAGGCAGGTGCATTCACCCATTCCATTAAGGAGTGATTACCTGGCCCTTGTGCATATCTGTGGCTCTTCTGTAGCTGCTACCACAGGGACAGGTGCATGGTGATGGAGGCCAATTTTTCCATCTCCTCACCAGAGCACATCACACTATCCACCTCTAGGTCCCATAACCTCAGCAGCCAAGCAGCCCTGGGCTCCCCCTGTTTCTGCCTGAACTGTCTCCCTGAGTCAACCAACTCAACCTGGGTATACAGGACATAGGTAGTTAATTGGGTCACCTGTGGATTGCCTGCTGGTTGTCCACCCTGTCCCATTTGCTGCTCATGCTTCACTTTCTGATGCATAACAGGTCATGCCTGGAGATGCATGGTCTCCTCCAACTCACCACTTGGTTTGTCATCCACCCTGATGTGAGAAGCAGGGGTGGCCAGTCGCTGCACATCATCCTCCATGACATTTATCCGTGCCTCCAACAACTGTGCTTTCTGTTTCAAATCTTGATCAGCTTACAATATAGTGAGCAGTAGCCAGGCTCCAGTCAGCAGAAAATTTGCCACCGGGCACCATATACTCAAGGACAGCCACATTTCCTCCCACTCCCAGGGGGTTCTCTGCTGTAGTTGCATCTTTTCTATGCTGACTTGCATTATAGTGAGCAGCAAACAGATCCTGGTTAACAGGAAAGTGGCCATAGAGCACAACATATTCATAGTAGCTACATTTTCTCCTTCTCCAAGGGGCTTTTGGTTCCCATACCTGCTCAGAATCCTGCCATTGACTATGCCAATTGTAACGCTAGGGCTAGGGCTCACAGACCCCTCGAGCCCATTGTACAGACTGGGTCACAAACCCTGCACACACAGGTCTATGAGGTAGGTAATAGGAAAAGGTCCTGGGAGCTGTGGGTGAAAAATTAATAGGCTTTATTCAGAGCTAGGAGCAGCCAGCTGCCCTCCTGGCTTCCCAGAGCATCTGGAGAGAAGCGCCATGTATCAGAGCCATTAGTCCTTTTTACTTAAGTCCATAACCCAAAACACCTGGGTGCACATGTGCAATTACATTAGACAATAAACAAGGAACACCTGGGCACACATGAATATTTAAGTTAGATGCTCAGAAAAATTCTGAACATCCGATGGGCCCTGACCATTTTCCTATATTTTCCCAACAGTATCTTAGAGAGGCTTTCTAGCATTTTCTCATAATAGCTCTGTTGTGATATAATTCACATACCTGAAAGTTCACTCATTTGAAATATACAATTCCATGGTTTTCAGTCTATTCAGAGTTGTACATCCATCACGCTGGCAAATTCTGGAACATTATCATCAACCTAAAAGGAAACCCCATACTCATTAGCAGTCACTTTCTATTCCCCTCCCCCCACCCCCTGAATACCACCTGTCCTGTTTCTGTGAATTTGCATATTCTGGTCAATACGTATCAGTGGAACCACATACTACACGTGTGGTCTTAGGGTCTGGCTTCTTTCACTAGCATAATGTTGTCAAGATTCACCCATATTGTCCCATGTATCAGCACTTCTCCAGGATTTTTAAAACTCCACTAGTACTCGTGCTTTTTATCTGTTTTTTTTGTTGAGTGTTTTCCCAGCTATACCCTTCTATCTGTTTTCCCATATGAACTTCCCCATCAACTTTTCTAGCTCCATAAAAATACCTGTTGGTATTTTTATTGGGATGGGAGAACTGACATCTTTGTAATATAGAGTCATCCTATCCAAGTACAATGGATGTATATTTGAAAAGTTCTTCTTTTGTGAACTGTAAAACACTTTCTGGAGTGTTTCAAAGGTCGCACTTAGATATTTTCCCTTTTCATGTTAAATGTATTCCTAGGTGTTCTGTCTTCCTTGTTGCTATTGCAAATGGTGTTTTCTCTTCCATTCTATCCTCTATTTCTTTATGTATGTGAAGGCTCTTAATTTCTGTGTGCAACCTTCTCTGCTAGTTAGCAGCTGTGTGTTCTTGAGCAGGTTACCTCCCCTGTCTGTGTCTCAGTTTCCTCATTTGCAAGGTAAGACAATAATGGCCCCAGCTTACAGGGCAGTTATGAGGATGAAACATGAGCTTATTAGTAAAGCACTTAGAGGGCATTGGCACTTGCTAAGTGTTAGGGAAGTGTCAGCTGTCATCCTGTTACTTTCCAAACTTTTCTTCTCTGGATGGTTTCTGTTTCCTCCAGTTGTGTTTTCCTCGTGTCTTGGGCCATCTTTCCTGTCAGAGGATTTCCACGATGAGGTCCTGGCATGTGGAGTGAGCCAGCACTCCTGGACCTGCCTCTCATGTGTCCTCTGACTCTCACTAGGGGAAACTGGGCTCTCTGAGCCCCACACACCCTTCAGGGCCTGCTCTCCTGAAAGCCAGCAGGCATCCCAGTTCTCCCCTCTTCCACGAGACCCAGATTCCTCCCCCAGCCCCACCCCCTGAAGCATTGAGAAACTGGAGGGAGGCCCAGTGGTGACTCTGGGTCAGTGCTTGAGATGTGAAGCCTGAGGGGCCCATGGAAAATGTAGTCTGAGGACCTATGGGGGTCCCTGAGTTCCTTTGAGGGGTCACCAAGGTTTTCCTTATGCCAACTGCATGCCTGTGTGAGCCAGATTTCTTCATATGCCCAGAACAATGTGCCACAGCAGCAGGGGGAGAACTGGCCACCTCTAGAGCCTGCCTGGAGACCGACATGAGTGCAGGGCATTGCCATTGTCCTCACCGAGCTGTGTTTTTCAGACAACAAAGTTATTTTTAATACAAATGTTATTTATGTCAACGGTAATGAATTTATTAATAATTCAAGATGTATTAATAAACATTTTTTACAAGGCCTCTGTTTCAGTTGTGAGGGGAGTACATATCGGTAGGTGTCATCCACACAAACTGAAGCTCATCTGGGCCAGTCCTGGCCTGTGATCATTCATTAACCCCAAATTAAATTGTCTGATTTCTACCAATTTATGTATTTGGTGATGCATCTTCAGCGGGGTGTTTGTTGACTCTTTTTGAGGCATAAAGAACTATTCTCCTTTAGAGAGTCTTTTTTTTCTTCCCCTTTTCCAGTTAACATGCAGTGGGTTTTGGTGAGGAGAATCTAGGGTCAACTCACAACAGTTCTCCCCTTAATTCACTCCATTTTTCTTCTCTTTCAGTTCTGCTGCCAGAGTTTCATATGCATTTCAATGGCAACAAAATATGAATAAATCTTGGGTAAGTTGTTTATTTATTAATCCTTTACTTTGTTTTACATTGTATTTTAGGAGCTTTGTGAGGTCCATGAATTAAAATAGAAAAGTGTAAGTGAGTACAGCTCAGCTTGAAGTAAACGTAGGTACATAAAATAGATCAGGCTCGTAGCTACAGCAGGTTGTGAGAACTGAGTTGTCTAAGCTGAATGCAAATTTGTTTCTGGTCTTTCTGATGTTGTGACAAAATGGCAGTCTCATTTGTTTTATGGTTGGAATGAAATCTGAGAGAACAGTGTGCTAAATTTTTTGTGGGACATCAAGACACTGATACCAAAGTCTGACAGACCATCTTCACTGGTCACATAGATGATGTAGGAGAAATTTTTTGTTTTTGTTTTTGTTTGTTTGTTTCTTTTACCACCAATTTGTAAACAAACAGTTACCAGCAGTGAAAACAGTTACCTAGTGCTAAAGCACAACTCCCTTAATAGGGTTTTTTTCTGGAATTTCTAAAATAGTGTGACCCCAGACAGCTTTTAGAAGGCCTTACTTGATTCGTGGATTAAACTTGCATCATGTGGAGGGTTGAATAGACTCTCTTAAATAACTCTTCATACATTTCTCTCAGTTGATTCATACACGCAGGTGTGCAGCACAGTACATGATCTTCCCTGAAATTTCTGTGTTACTTTCTAACATGGTTTTTTCTTTTTTTCCCCTGAATTCTTCTAGTTTTGTTTTGTAATGTAGCTCATCCCAGTGCTCCATCCTGGGCCCTATTCATCTCACTCTGCAATTCTTCTTGTCTGATTTGATCCTCCATAGTTTGCACTCCTATTTCTGTCCAGTTTGTGCCCTCTTTCCAGCCTTTTGACCATGGTTTGAAGTCTGCATTGAATGCTTATTTGTAGCTGTCAGAAATGTACCTTAAGCTCAAAAATTCAAAACCAATTGCCTCAGTTTTCTGCCACATACAAAATATACTTTGTCCCTCTCAAGAGCCCCAGGAATATACTGCTAATATAGAACTGGCCAAAAGTTCAACTACATCCATTCCAATGGCCTGTCATCTGCCCCTCCCCACATGACCAGCACACAGTGAGGACACTGGCATGAACAAATGGGCACTTTCCTTCAGACAGGGCTGGTGGGGAGGGGAGGCACCTGCAGGGACTGGTCTCAGCAGTTAGTTATTCCCATTGGACACCTGCTCCAATTGTGTGCTTAGGGCTCAGTCCTGGTCCCTGGGAGAGATGCCTCCTGCCTCTTCACTCTGACCTCTGGACTCTCACTAATCTCTGTCAATATTCTTTTTTCCTTAAATGCCTGAGTTTGCAGTTCACAAACTTGTTTTTGTCTATTTCTCGCTGATAGTAAGTTGGGGATCCGGTGGCCTCCATTTTCATTTTCATCCAACTCTGGCCTTTTGATACCAGAAATGGTTCAGTGTAATCACTGATTTAAAAAGCATGGGCTTCCTGTGTACTAAAATCCATTAGACCAATCCTAACCCCACACACTCTGAGGCAGGCTCTATGTTCTCTGATCTCCTCATCTTTCTAAGGTAGCTGTGCCCTTAGACTCCCTGTTGTTTACCATGCACTGTCTATGAGCCACACCCTAAGATCCTTGGAAGGCTGAAAATATTTTTGATCTTTTATGTGTTTCACAAAAAACTCAATTTGATTCTTGCCACAAAACCATTTCTTACTTTGAATATATTTTGTGGAGAAAAATTTGGGTTGAAAATAGTTATATTTCAACCCCAGCAAGTGTTGGCTTCTTTCTGTTTTATTTAAGTTCTGTTTTAAAGTTGAATATCTTACCTTAGCTCATCTTTCTCCTGTCACATTTTCTCTAAGGCAGACAGATGAGGCCAGGCAGCACTTTCCCCTTTCTTTCCAGAAGTCTCCTTAGGCAGACCCATGAGATGGTGAGATGCCCTTTCTGTTTTCCAGGTTATGGGAGGTATAGATTTCTGGGGTAGGACTCTGTTATTTAAAACATCCAACCTGATATCAGGACCAACAGAGGACCACGGCATCATTCCCAAACCAATGGATACTGAGTCCAAAACTGAAACCCTAACCTTTGCCTAAACATTTAGGGACACTCCCACTCACACCCTAACTGCTCCCAATTTAGATAGTATTGTAATCACAAACAGCAAATATAAGTACCCTGTGATATTGGGAAACAGAACAGTTTCTCTGGGATAAAAATGCATCTTGTGCATGCTAATATTCTCCGTATTGTCCCTATTTTGGTATATGTAATACGGAGAAAAAACTATATTAAATCAGTCTGCACAAGAATTTTTTAGACAAGATCCCACAAGCATTAGTGACAAAAGAAAAAAATAAACAAATGTGATTACATCAAATGAAAAAGTTTCTGTGCAGTCAAGGAAAGAACAGACAAATTTGAGACAACTTAGAGAACTGGAGAAAATGTTTTTAAATTATACATATGACAAGGTATTAATGTCCAGAATTTATAGGAAACTCAACTTAACAGTAAAATAATAATTATTATTATCTAATTTTAAAAATGGACAAAGGACCTGAACAGACATTTCTCAAAAGAAGACATACAAATGACCAAGAGGCACATAAAAAAATGCTCAAAATCACTAATAATCAGGAAAATTCAAATCAAAACCACAGCAAGATATCACCTCATCCCAGTTAGAATAATTAATATCAAAAAGACAAAAACAATTGCTGGTGAGGATGCGGATAAAGGGAACTCTTATGCTGTACATTGAAGGGAATGTAAATTGGTACAGCCATTTTATAAATATAATATAAATTAAATATAGATCTACCATATAGTTCAGCAATCCCACTGCTGGATATATATTCAAAGGAAATGAAATAAGTATTCTAAAGAGATATCTGTACTCCTATATTGACTGCAGCACTATTCACAGTAGCCAAAATATGGAAACAACCTATATGCCCATCAGCAGATAAATGGATAAAGAAAATGTGGTATATGTACACAGTGAAATAATTTTTAGCTATAAAAAGTAAAATCCTGTCATTTGTGACAATATAGATGCACCTGCAGTACATTACGTTAAGTGAAATAAGCCAGGCACAGAAAAACAAATACTACATAATCTCACCTATATGTGAAATCTAAAAGAAACATATTTTATAGAAGTTGAGGGTAGAATAGTCGTTACCAGAGTCTGGGGAGAATAATGAAAAGGGGAAGGGATGTGGAGAGATTGGTCAGCAGGTGCAATGTTACAGTTATACAAGAGGAATAGGACTGTTACTCTATTGCATAGTAGGGGGACTATTGCTAACAATGATGCAGCACTGTGTATTTCAAATATCTAGAAGAGGCTCTCTTTGCTCTCTCTGCTTCCACCATCCTGCAATATGAGACCCCTGTGTCACTGTTGGCTCTCTTTGCTCTCTCTGCTTCCTCCATCTTGCAATATGAGACCCCTGTGTCACTGTCACCTCCACCAGGTGGACTTTGGACTTCTCAGCCTCAGAAACTAGCACCACTGTTGTTTCTAAATGAAGCCCAAGAACTGCATTTGATTGCAAAGGATGGAGCCTATAAAGTGATGAAAATCTGATTCTAAAATTTATGTAAGGAACTCCATCCCCAGCCCAGCCAAGTGCGCATGGAGCAGGAAGACGTCCAGCAGGGGAGGCAGAAGCTTCACAGAAACTGGATGCCCTGTGGTGCTCGCATGAGACCCAGCAGGTAGGCCTCACCACCGCCACCTGACTCCATCCCCAACCCAGCCAAGTGCATGCGGAGCAGGGAGACGTCCAGCAGGGGAGGAAGAAGCTCCATAGAAACCACACACCCTGTGGTGCCAGTGCATGACCCAGCAAGTAGGCTTCACCACTGCCACCCGAGTCCATCCCCAGCCCAGCCGAGTGCATGCTGATTAGAGAGGTGGCTCCCCAGAGAGGCCCAAGACCAGAGGCAACCACACGCACAAGGCACTAGTGGCCAACTGAGCAGATACTGAGGCCTTGCCACCACCGCCTGACTCCATCCCCAGCCTGGCCAAGTGCATGCTGACCAGAGAGGTGCCTCCCCTGAGAGGCCCAAAATCCAAGGTGACCACACATCTGAGGCACTAGTGGCCAACTGAGCAGACACTGAGGCAGCCATACCAAATTGGTAGCCCCAGCAGCATCCTAGCCAGACAATAGTGTCAAACCAGTGGACTGTGAACCCCCCTGCCACAATAACTAAACATCAAAGGAAAGATACCAGAAATATGAAAAATCAAGAAAGTACACCACCAAAGGGGAATAACTCTCAAACTCTAGATCCTATAGAACAAGAAGCCCTTGAAATGTCTGACAAGGAATTTTGAGTGATAATTCTAAGGAAACTAAATGAGATGCAAGACAACTCAGCTAGACAACACGATGAAACAAGGAAAAGTATACAGGACCTGAAAGAAGAAATGTACAAGGAAATCAGTGCCCTGAAAAAGAATGTAGCAGAGCTTGCCAAGCTGAAGAATTCATTCAATGAAATAAAAAACACAACAGACTTTAACCAACAGGCTTGCAGAAGCAGAACAGAGAACTTCTGACCTTCAAGATGGGCTGTTTGAAATAACACAGGCAGACAAAAAAAAAAAAAAAAAGAAAGAAAGAAAGAGAAAAAAGAATTAAAGTTCTTGAAGAAAATCTGAGAGGATATCCGACAACCTTAAGCACTCAAATATCTGAGTCATGGGTATTACAGAAGGGGAGGAAAAAGGAGACTGCATCAAAAACATATTCAACAAAATAGTGGCAGAAAACTTCCAAGGTTTAGGAAAAGACACAGATCTTCAGATTCAGGAAGCTCAAAGATCCTCAAATGTATTCAACCCAAAAAGGTCTTCTCCAACACATGTTATAGTCAAGTTGGCAAAACGCAAAGACAAAGAGAGAATCTTAAAAGCTTGCAAGAGAGAAGCGTCAAATCACCTATAAGGGAGCCCCAATCAGGCTAACATCAGGCTTTTTATCACAAACCCTAAAAGCCAGAAAGGAATGGGATGATATATTCAAAATACTAAAAGACAGAGATTGCCAGCCAAGAATACTCTACCCTGCAAGGCTATCCTTCTGAAATGAAGGGCAAATAGTATATTTCTCAGACAAATTAAAACTGTGGGAGTTCACTACCACAAGACCACCCTTAAAAGAAATTCTCAAGGGAGTACTGGGTTTGGTACCTGAAAAACATCTACCATGCCATAAAAAACCAAGAAAAATCAAAACGCACTAGTATAATAAAAAATGGCATTCATGAAGAAAAAACAAACAAACAAAAAAGTCTATCTACAACCCAAGGAACCAACAAATACAGATAATAAACAGTAAATCAGAAAGAAAGGAACAAAAGACACCTAAGGCATCCAAACAACAATCAATAAAACGCTAGGATTAAATCAACACTTTTCAGTAACAACTCCTAACGTAAAAGGATTAAATTCCCCAATCAAAAGACACAGACTGGCTGACTGAATTAAAAAGGAGGACCCAACTGTATGCTGCCTTCAAGAGACCCACCTCACCCATAAAGACTCACATAGACTAAGAGTGAAAGGATGGAAAAAGATCTTCCATGCAAACAGAAATCAAAAATGAGCTGGAGTAGCTATTCTTATATCTGATAAAATAGACTTTAAAATAAAAACCATAAAAAGAGATAATGAGGGCCACTACATAATGATAAAAGGATTGATCCATCAAGAAGACATAACAATCATAAATATATATGCACCCAATGTCAGAGCAGCCAGATTTATAAAACAAACAGTATTAGACCTAAAAAGGAAATAGACACTAATACCATAATAGCAGGAGACCTGAACACCCCACTGTCAATATTGGACAGATCATCTAGGCAAAGAAACAGCAGAGAAACACAATATCTAAACAACATACTAGATGAAATGGACTTGGCAGATATCTACAGAACATTCCATCAACAACCTCAGAATATTTATTCTTCTCATCAGCACAGGGATCATTCTCCATGATAGATCACATGTTAGCTCACAAATCAAGTCTCAACAAATTCAAAAATTTGGAATTATCCCATGTATGAAAAATGAATTTGTTGAGACTTGAATTGTGACCTAACATGTGATCTATCATGGAGAATGATCCCTGTGCTGATGAGAAGAATGAATATTCTGAGGTTGTCAGATGGAATGTTCTGTAGTTCAGACCCCAATGGCTTAAAATTAGAAATCAATAACAAATGAAATTCCGGAAACTATACAAACACATGGAAATTAAACAGCATTCTACTTAATGACATATGGGTCCAAAAAGAAATCAAACATGAAATCAAAAAATTTATTTAAACTAATGAAACCAATGATACATCATACCAAAACCTGTGTGATACTGCAAAAGCAGTACTAAGGGGGAAATTTGTCACATTAAATGCTTACTTCAGAAGAATGGAAAGATGGCAAGTGAACAACCTAACACTTCACCTTAAAGAACTAGAAAAACAAGAACAATAAAAACCCAAAGTTAGCAGATGGAAAGAAATCATTAAGATCAGAGCAGAACTTAATGAAATTGAAACCCAAACAATGATACAAAAGATCAACGAATCAAAAAGTTGTTTTTTTGAAAAGACAAATAAAATTGACAAACCATTAGCATGGCTAACTACAAAAAGAAGAGAGAAGATCCAAATAACAAAAATTAGAAATGAAAAAGCTAATATTACAACTGATAGGTCTGAAATACAAGGAATCATTCGAGACAACTATAAACAACTATATGCCAACAAATTTGAAAATCTGGAGGAAATGGATAAATTTCTGGACACACACAAGCTACCAAAACTGAGCCAAGAATATGTAGAAAATCCGAACAGACCAATAACAATAAAGGACATTAAAGCTGTTATCAGAAGGCTCCCAACAAAGAAAAGCCCAGGACCAGATGGATTCCCAGCAGAATTCTACCAAACATTCAAAGAGGAATTGACACAATTCTTTACAAACTGTTCCAAAAGTCTGAAACAGAGGCAAATCTCCCAAACTCATTCTATGAAGCAAACATCTCGATACCAAAACCAGGTAAAGATACAACCAAAAAAGAAAACTACAGGCTGATATCCTTGATGAATATAGATGAAAAAATCCTCAATAAAATACTAAGTAACATAATACAGCAACACATATGTAAAATTATACACTGCAATCAAGTGGGATTCATCCGAGGGATGCAAGCTTGGTTCAACATTCGCAAATCAATAAATGTGATACACCATGTTAATAAAATCAAACACAGGAAAATATGATCATCTCTATAGATGCTGAAAAAGCATTTGATAAAATTCAATATTCATTCATGACAAAGACCCTCTATAAGTTAGGTATAGATGAAAAGTATCTCAACATAATTAAAGCCCTATGTGATAAATCCACTGCCAATATCATCCTGAATGGGGAAAAGCTGAAAGCTTTTCCATTAAGAACAGGAAATAGACAAGATACCCACTTTCACCACTCTTATTCAACATAGTGTTGGAAGTACTAGCCAGAGCAATCAGAGAAGAAAAGGAAATAAAGGGCATCCAGATTGGAAAAGATGAAGTCAAACTGTCCCTGTTTGCAGATGACATGATCCTATATATCGAACAGCCTAAAGCCTCTACAAAATATCTCTTGCAGTTGATAAATGATTTCAGCAAAGTTTCAGGATACAACATAAACACACAAAAATCAGTAGCATTTCTATTCTCCAATAGTCAACATGCAGAAAGAGAAATCAAGAAAGCTTGCCGATTTACAATAGCCACCAAAAGAATAAAATACTTGGGAACTGAGTTAACCAAGGATGTGAAAAATCTCTAATGAGAACTACGAACCACTGTTGAGAGAAATTAAAGAGGGCACAAGATGGACAGATATTCCATGCTCTTGGGTTGGAAGAATCAACATTGTGAAAATATCCATACTACCCAAAGTGATATACAAATTCAATGCAATCCCCATCAAAATTCCAATGACATTTTTCTCAGAAATGGAAAAAACTATCCAGTTTTTTGTTATATGGAATAACAAAAGACCACGCATAGCGAAAGCAATCCTGAGCAAAAATAATAATAATAATAATAATAATAATAATAATAATAATAATAATAATAATAATAATAATAATAATAATAATAATAATAATAATAATAATAATAATAATAATAATAATAATAATAATAATAATAATAATAATAATAATAATAATGCTGGAGGCATAACACTACCTGACTTTAAACTATACTACAAAGCTATAATAACCAAAACATCATGGTGCTGGCATAAAAACAGACAAACAGATCAATGGAATAGAATAGAGAATCCAAAAATCAACCCATACACCTACAGCCTTCTGTTCTTTGACAGAGGCACCAAGCCTATACACTGGGGAAGAGACTGCCTCTTCAGCAAATGGTGTTGGGATAACTGGACATCCATATGCAGAAGAATGAAACTAGACCCATCCCTCTCACCATATACTAAAATTAACTCAAAATGGATTAAATAATTAAATATATACCCTGAAACAATTAAACTCCTTAAAGAAAACAGGAGAAACACTTCAGGAAGTAGGACTGGACACAGACTTCATGGATACGACCCCAAAAGCATGGGCAACCAAAGGAAAAATAAACAATGGGAGTATATTAAACTAAAAAGCTTCTGCACAGCAAAAGAAACAATTAACAGCATTAAAAGACAATGAACAGAGTGAGAGAAAATATTTGCAAAATATACATGTGACAAATCATTAATATCCAGAATATACAAGGAACTCAAACAACTTTACAAGAAAAAAACAAGCAACCCAATTAAAAAATGGGCAAATGAGCTAAATAGGCATTTCTCAAAGGAAGATATACAAATGGCCAACAGACATATGAAAAAATGCTCAACATTACTCAACATTTGGGAAATGAAAATCAAAACCACATTGAGATACCATCTCACCCCAGTTAGGATGGCTAAAATCCAAAAGACTGAGAATGATAAATGCTGGCA
>NW_007734875.1:66376-77222 GCF_000696425.1 Galeopterus variegatus
ATTAAAAGACAATGAACAGAGTGAGAGAAAATATTTGCAAAATATACATGTGACAAATCATTAATATCCAGAATATACAAGGAACTCAAACAACTTTACAGCAAAAAAAAGTAACCCAATAAAAAATGGGCAAAAGAGCTAAATAGGCATTTCTCAAAGGAAGATAAACGAATGGCCAACAGACATATGAAAAAATGCTCAACATCGCTCAGCATTCGGGAAATGCAAATCAAAACCACACTGAGATACCATCTCACCCCAGTTAGGATGGCTAATATCCAAAAGACTGAATGATAAATGCTGGCAAGGTTGCGGAGAAAAAGGAACTCTCATACATTGTTGGTAGGACTGCAAAATGGTGCAGTTTCTATGGAAAATGGTATGGAGGTTCCTCAAACAATTGCAGATAGATATGCCACTGCTGGGAATATAGCCAGAGGAATGGAAATCATCACGTCAAAGGTATACCTGTTCCCCAATGTTCATCGCAGCACTCTTTACAATAGCTAAGAGTTGAAACCAGCCCAAATGTCCATCATCAGATGAGTGGATATTGAAAATGTGGTCTATCTACACAATGGAATACTACTCGGCTGTAAAAAAGAATGAAATGTTGCCATTTCCAATGACATGGACAGACCTAGAGAGAATTATATTAAGTGAAATGAGTCAGGCACAGAAAGAGAAATATCACATGTTCTCACTTATTTGTGGGAGCTAAAAATAAATAAATAAATAAATATACAAAAACCTGGTGTGCGGGGGAGTGAAGAAGACACAACAGTTACAATTCCTTAAAGTTGATATGACAAGTGAACGGAAAGGACATTGTTGAGAGGGAGGGGGGAGGGGGGTTTCGTTAATGGGCAACAAACTGCATTGTATATTGACAAAATAAAATAAAATTTGGAAGAAAAAAAATAATACAAATAAATAAAAAATAAATAAAATAAAAACCCCCACAAATATCTAGAAGAGGATTTTGAATATTCTCCCCAAAATGATAAATGTTTAAGGTGATGGATATAATAATTACCAAGATTTGGTCATTACATAATTGTACCCCATAAACATCTACAATTATTGTGTCAATAAGTGTAAGGAAAACATTGGCAATATAAAGTCCTTATCAAGTAGTTATTTCATGTCAGCCAGGTGAAGTATGTCTTATAGGTTTCTGGTGACTCTGTGACTCTTGATATGGAAACATCAAGAAATCTATATATTGTTCTCTGGTTTTTCTTATTTTAGACATAAAAATAACACAACTTAATTATAAAAATAAAGCCCATCTAGAAGATCCACAATATGTTCATATCAATTTTTTTAGATTAGAATCTAAAATAAAGAATTTAAGAATATTTTTGAGAAACCTGGGCTTATTGAGATTATTTTTATGAACATTTAAGTGTGTTGATAACCCTGCTATACTTTCTTTCTACAGAAACAAGAGTGCCATCTGTCCTTCCAAGGATTTGGAGATTTTCATTAAAAATCTGAGTAATCCACCAATCTTCATTTGTTATGTTAACAAATTTGTTGTGATGACAAGTTATATACTTTAATTAAAAGAGTTTTTTCTTTCAGAATATGTTTAACGTTTAATAGATTACATAAAATAATGCCCCTGCTGTTTGCTAGTTGGCAATTCTGCCTACAAAACATAGTAGTTATAGTAAAAAACTTAGAAAGAGAAAATAACCATTTTTAAAACTAATGAAATCCAATCAAAGATAACACTAAGTAAATGAAAATTCAAGCAGGTTTTAAAAATGAAAATTGACAACCTGATGGCAAAATTTGTATGACATGCAAAAGGCCAAGAAAAGCCAAGGCATTTTTAAAGG
Organism: Galeopterus variegatus; assembly: GCF_000696425.1. Lineage (NCBI taxonomy): Eukaryota > Metazoa > Chordata > Mammalia > Dermoptera > Cynocephalidae > Galeopterus > Galeopterus variegatus. Next base: position 68,224 of record NW_007734875.1, read on the forward strand.
ACTAAATATGAGAAACAGCTCTCTCTCTATAAAAACTCAGTATACAGCTACTTGAATTAAAGGAGTAATATCAAAACAAGTATAAAAAATAGACCAATGAAAAAGAGCAGGACCCCTAAATAGACCCACACATTTGTGGATACATAACCTATGACAAAAGAAATACTGTAGACTACTAATAAAAATACATTTAAAAGTTAATAGTGCTAGATCATTTGGATAGATGTATGTAAAAAAAAAATTGTTAAAGTATATTTTATACTATCCACAAAAATCTGTTCCAGAAAGAATGTGGCTTTTAATATAAATGTTGAAAAATAAACTTTGAGAAGATAAATTAAATTATTTTTGTGACTTTGAGTGGAGATGAAAATTTTAAACAGACCATGTAAGCAGTAGCTGTAAAAAAAAAAAAAAAAGAGATTGATAATTTGGACTGCATTCAAGTTAAATATTTGTTGGTGCTTTCCGTCTCATCAATTTTTCTTCTTAGACTTCCTGTGTTCAGTAAAACTCGTCCGCAGCACTAAAGGAAGTTGCAGCCCAACTTCACAGTGACTGGAAAGCACAGGTGTGAGTGTAGGATGAGAGCCAGCAGCACTGCTGGGGGTGGGCAGTGCAGACCTGTCTGTTCTGGTTCCAGGATGGCCTCCACCTCTGATGAAAAAGTGAGTCCTCCATGGTTCAGACATGACTTGGTAAGGTGGTCCTGATGTACCAGATTAAGGACTATTCAATAGTGTATCAAAAATGGCACATTAGAGGTACACCAGCCTGTTCCTGAGTCTGAAAGCTGGTTCCCTGGTGAAAGAGGAACAGGATTAATAAATGAATGTCACCACTTTAAAATCAGTTGGTGTTGGATTACTAAAGTGGACCACAGATGTGGCAGTTATAATTAGAGTGAAGGTTCACCTTAGTGTGAGTCATAACAAAGCGGTGATTAGTGGGTGTCAAAGAAACAGAATATCTATCAGTGTTTAACAGAAATTTCTCTATTTCTGAGTTTGTGAAATAAAACAGCCCTGTGAGTAGAATCAGCACAGGAGACTGAGATGTGGTTGGCAGCACAAACCACCATGGGAGCCTGGGTGTCCACATCTAAATGAAATATCTTGAGAAGGTCAGTGCATTTTCCAACATTCTGTTCTCTGGAAATGGAGATGATTTTTCTGCCCTCTATAAATGCACCTGCCCAACCAGGTGGGGTGCAGACAGGAAAATGCAGCCTGCATTCTGCTTCCAGTGCAGGTGCCCTGGCTCAGGGTGTGTCCCCTATAGGAATAATCACTGTTCCTTGTAGGTTTGGAGGAGACATCTTCCTAATGCACACAAAGGTGCTGTATGATCTAGCTGAGACCATAAAACCACTGGAAAACAAGTGCAGAGGCCACCAGGAATTTCAGAGCAATGAGTATACATTGGGAAATGTGACATGGATTTCTATTTGTTTTGAAGACAGGATGATTATCTTTACTTCTGTTTTGTTCACAGGAACTGGGACAGACATGGCCTATGGAAATGAGCTCACACATCGAAAATTTTGGACCCCACATATTTCTTCTCTGCTATTTTCCAGGAATTAAGTAAGTTGTTTTCCCTTTGGTGGCTCCTGTTTATAACAAAGACCAAGGCTATTGTGCTTCTACAGTTGACATTACAATTATGAGCTTGGAGAGAGATTAATTGATGATATTTCTTCCTAAAACCATATCTTGGGAGCTTATCTCACACACATGGATTCACATCAAAGAGCTAGCTGGGTGAGTGTCTGTTTCTCAGCTCCATTAACACTGAGAGCTCAAGAGGCAGGTGGGTGATGAAATGACACAAGATATTTTTCAGTGAAATATTAGAATTCTCTGTTCAATATTTCAGTCTTAAATCTTACTGTATCATAACTAAATATAGTAATTGTTTCCAGACATAAAAATATAACATGGATTGCATAAGGCCATAAATTTGATAGGCTTGTAAACTGATATTTATAATTTTCTGATGTATTTGAATTTGAATTGTATTTTTTATTTTAATATTTTTAAAATTTAATTTACTATATGCATTCACATTAAATTTCATCTGGTAAGACACAAATCTAAATGAATTCAGTATACTTTAGTCATATGTTTTTGTTCTTTTCAGTTTGAAAATATTTGAAAAAATTTCAAAACTTTTAAGACTGCTTAAATTTATGACACCATAACATATGAGATATTTCTAATATTATGCAGTATTGAGCTTTTTTTTTTTTTTTTTTTTTTTTTTCCTTTTTGAATCTAAATGAATTCAGTATACTTTAGTCATATGTTTTTGTTCTTTTCAGTTTGAAAATATTTGAAAAAATTTCAAAACTTTTAAGACTGCTTAAATTTATGACACCATAACATATGAGATATTTCTAATATTATGCAGTATTGAGCTTTTTTTTTTTTTTTTTTTTTTTTGTCCTTTTTGAGACCGGCTGCACCGCGCTCAGCCAGTGAACACTGTGAGCGCATCAGTCATCCCTATATAGGATCCGAACCCGCTGTGGGAGCACTGCTGTGCTCCCAGCGCTGCACCCTCCCGAGTGCGCCACGGGCTCGGCCCTGCAGTATTGAGTTTTTAACAGGTGGCTATAAAGATGGTTTTGTTTATTCCATTATAGTAACTGCTAATAAAGTAATTTTTTGTTTTCCATAAAATTATCTGTAAATATTCATAAGCTAATGACCAGCTTAGATGAATGAGAGCTGAATATATTAAGTATAAGTTCAAATATTTTCTTAAATTCAGATTTAGTATTTTAACTTTTCTAAATAAACTAAAATGTATAACACTGATCAGAATATTAGGTTGAGTAAAATTTTTATAGCAGTGAGTTAAAAATAATTTGCAATACTTGAGAAAATAGTGTACATTTCCTAAAAAGAGTTTTGAAAGTTCAAATCCCTGATGTCTTCTTCAAAAGCTTTGAACTTTATTTTTTTATTAAAGCATATATTTTTAAAATAAGTGATAATTACATTTTGATTCAGTTACTGAATCTTCAGAAATTTTCTGTTAATGTTTTCTGAATTCAGTAGGGATAGAGTTTTCTCATACCTACGCATCTTTGAAACAAAAGACAGAGAGGGTGGAATCAGGCCCACCTCACAACCTTGCCCTCAGCCCTGAGAAGAAGCTCTGAAAACTGGCTTCCAGGAGAACAACACACAGCTAACTGACCCAAAGTGTGCCCATGCCCCTGGCTAAGAGAAACAGCCCAGCTGTCATGCCCACAACATACCCACCCCTGATTCTTTGAGCCATTGCCTGCTCATGCATATGAGTGAGAAACAACCCAGTTGATGTGACCATTCCAAGTCTGTCCTTTGCCACAGAAGCAGTGCAGTGACCCTGTCCCTGGTGTACCATCCCCAAAGCCCCTGACACACCATGCTTGCAAACCCCCAGACTGAGAATCAGTCTAGCAACCCCATCCCCAGTGAGCCACCCTGTGACAACTAACCAATAGTATACATGCACACACCTCCAGCCTGAGAACCAACCCAGTGATTCCCAGTACAATCCCAATACAATGAGGATATCGAAGACATAGCCAATGTGGCTTACGGTTAAAAAGCTGAAGAGCATATACTACTGCATCCACAGGGAACAAAACCAATGTACCCTTCACAGTGAGCACCATAGACCACATTTGAAGGTGAAAGTCTTTTCCCACACTAGCTACTCTACAAAACTCAAAGAGGCAACAGTTCCACTAGATGCACAGATATCAATGCAGGGAAACAAGAAACATAAAAAATAAAAAAAGGAAATATGACATACCAAAGAAACACACTAATGCCCCAGTAACTGATTCAAAAGAACATGTCAATAGGTAGTTGCCAACTTGCCAGGAAAAAAATTAAAATTAACAATCTTAATGAAACTCACTCAGATACAAGTGAGTACAGACAAACAATTAAATAAAATCAGGAAAACAATCCATGACCTGAATTATAAATTTAACAAAGAGATAAATATCATTTTTAAAAATCAGAAAGAAAAATTGGGACTGCAGAATTCCCTGTATAAAATAAATACATCAGAAAATCTCAACAGACTAGATCGAGCAGATAAAAATAATTTCTGATCTTGAAGACAGTTCATTGAAATAACCTGGAAAGACCTAAATAAATGAAATGGAATAAACAAAGCCTGCAGGATGTTTAGGACACCAATAAGCAGGTATACTTATATCAGACAAAGCAGAATAAAAGTCTGTATAAAGAGAAAAAGTAGGGCATTACATAAGGATAAAGGTATTAAAAAACATGAGGGCATAACAATTATAGATATATATGCATTCAACAACAGCAGAACACCAGATATATATAAAAAAAATTCATCAGGTTTAAAGGGAGAGATGGACACCAAAACAGTAACAGATGGGGACCTTAGTACACCACTCTCAGCACCAGCTAGATCATCTGGACAGAAACTCAACAAAGAAGCATCAGGTTTAAATGATACTGTAGACCAGATGGATCTAACAGACATTATAGAATATTTCCTCCAACAGCTACAGATTTCTTTCCTTCTCAGCAATATGCTAAAAACATACTAATTTCTGAGGGATTGGAGGTGTTGGAATTTGCTGTATAGCAAATGAACAAAAACTTACTGGTTTAAGAAACAGTCATTTATAATTCTATGTGTAAGTTTTCAGGCAGGGCTCAGCTGGGCGGTACCTATGCTGGTGGTAACTGGAATCACAAATGAGGCTATAGGGGTCTGGAGCCTTGGCTGAGGCTGGTGCCTTGAAGAGGACTTCACTCACAAGGGTAGCAGTTCATGCTGGCTCTTGGCTGGGCCCCTCTTAACCAACAGGCAAGTCCTGAGCTTCTTCAGAACATGATAGTATTTGAGAAGGCAAACTCTGTTGGGCAAATATTATTCAAAATGATGTTTGTATCCCATCTACTGATGTCCTATTGGCCAAACTAAGTGAAATGGCAAAGCCCAGTGTCATTGTGAGAGGAAACTATGTGAAGGCATAAATACAGGGAGGCGTGTCACTGGAGGAAAAACATACTATGATAAATATACACTATAAACATTTCCCCTATACCATTCTGGGTCAAAAATGTTAAGTTGCAAGATGCATACTTCCATGAAGTTTAAGTCTATAAAAGCAAGAGATGTTCTAGTGGAAACACTATTATGGACTTAATGTGTGGTGTGTCTTTATTAATAAGAAAGTAGTTAATAGCTCTCAAGTGTTTTTCTGTTACATCAGTTTTAATAAAGGCATAATATTTCTCTTTTTGGTGTACTGTAATTTATTTAAACAACCATCCGTAAAAGTTAAAATTTTTTTTTTCTGTAACATTAATTGTCACTAAATAAATGTTTTCATTAACCTAAGGATAAATTGTGGGTTTGATCTCTACAAATGAAGAGAAGAAAAGGCCCAGCACGTTCAGTGTGGGTGCTCCTTCGGGGAGTTCTTTCCTGCCCATTCTCGTGTCAGGGACTATTGCCCCACGGGGAGGCTTGTATTGTTTTACTTTGTTTCCTAGCTGTTTTGTAGAGAGTTTTGCCCAGTAGCTAAGCCCTAGATTCATTTCTCTCACGACTGCTCCATTCACCTTCTCTTCCAACTGTGATTCCAGATTCCTCTACCTGTTTCCAAGAGCAAAGAAAATAAATCCATCTCTGGCAAGTTATTTATTTAGGTATTTGTCTGCTTCTTTTACATTATATTTTAGGAGCTTTATGAGTATTCAATAATTAAAGTGAAAAAGTAAAAATAAATAAAATTTAACATTAGTGAAATATACATAAACTAAGAGAAAGTTGGCATGTTGATATAGGTGGGTTACAGGACTTTAGAGCCATCTAAGTTGAGTACCAATTGGTCTCTGGTCTTTCTGATACCATGGCAGAAACACACATTTTTACATGATTCCAACTGACCCTAAGATGACAACACGCTAAATTCTCATGTGATATAAAGTCTTGTGCAGAGTCTTTATTTGTCACATGCATGGTGTAGTGGACAGTGTCTCACTACCAACCTGGAAATAAACATTCCTCGTTGTGCAGCAGTAACAGTTATCCAGTGCTAAATCACGTATTGGTTAATAAGGTTCTTCTGGAATTGCTTAAGTGGTGTGGTCCCAGGCAGCTTTTTATCTTTTCCTTTTATTTATTATTTATCTTTATTTTTATTGAATCAAAATTGATTATACGTATTTTGGGGGTTCAACATTCAGATATGTTGATCAAATCAATATTACTAGCATATATTTGTTACACATCATAATTTTTCTTTATGCACCTTGTTCAATCTCTCCTCACCCTACCTACATCCTCCCTCCCCAGTCTAATTACCCTAGATTTCTTCTCTCCTTCTGAAAGAATAATGGTTACTCTGTTGATTTTTTTTGCCTAGATGATCTGTCCAATGCTGAGAGGTGTGATCAGATTCCCCAATATTATAGAACAGATGGTTCTTCTGTCACTCTGAAAAGGCTTTGTGGAGAGAGACATCCTCTTCTTTTCCTTATCTCTGCTGGTGACTCTCCTTGTATCAATGCACTCCAGTGGCTGGCTGACGATCTGCATTGTGGTTGTGGCATCTAGCCACTTTTGCAGCAGCCATGGTTATTGTGGTGCCCGTGGTGGGCCACGCACATGGAGGTGATGTTTTTGGCATGCTCCTTGGTGCTGGTGGTGTGCATGGTTGTGGGGAGTGTCTGGTCCCTGGCTCTATGCCTCAGGTCGCTGTGCAGGCCCCAAGGTGCTGGCATGGTGTGCCTTGTTTTGGGAGAGGGGTCTGGTCCCCGAATCCATACCTCTTGTCCCCAGCTGGGCCCCGAGGCACTGGCGCAGTGCTGGGCAGCTTTTGAAAGTCCCCACTTGATGCACAGGAAAGCCTGAAATAGGTAGAGGATAGAATCCACTGCAGGCCCTTAATAAAGTTACACATTTCTCTCAGCTGCTGTGGATATGCAGGTTGTACCACCGACAATCCAAAGATATATTTTATGGTAAACATTTTTGTTGGTCATTTGCATTTTAATCCACTCAATGAAGCTTTACTTTGGTTCTTCAAAAGTTTACCAATAACATAAATTATCTTACAATTCAAAGACCTTTTTTGGCTTTGCCTTACTTGAATCTTCTGCTGTATTTGAAACTGCTATTCATGATTTTTCTGTGGAAATTGTTCTCTCTTAGTTTATGATGGCCTCGCTGATGGTTTCTTCTCTTGATCTGCTGAATTCTTCCACTTTCTTTTTGTCCTTACTGCATCTCACCCAAGTGTTCCATCCTGCTCCAGTTCATGTCACTCTGCAGGTCTCCTTGACTGATTCAGCTCTCTGAGGTTTGATGCTCTGAACTGTGTCTCTCCAGTCTGGAGATCTTCCCCAGCCTTTAGACTGTAGGTTCAACTCGCTGTTTAATGCTTCTTTGTAGCTATCCAAAAAGCCACCTTGAACTCAACAAATGAAAAACAAAAACCACATTCTTTATTCTTCTCTTGTAATGGAGGTACTTCAAAAATTTCATCAAAAGATTGCTATTACCTTTAATTTCTATTTTTCCTTTTCCTTTCTTTCATTTTTTTTTTTTGGCAGCTGGCCAGTGTAGGGATCTGCACCCTTGACCTATGAGTTATAACAACACATTGTAACCAACTGAGCTAACCGGCCAGCCCTACTCCTCATTTCTATGAACTTTTTGAACTACACTCATATATGATATTGTTACCAAGAGTCTTGACCCAAACCACCCAATGGGATTTTCCCCAAACTCCTCCCTCTCTCAGTTCCAATCGAATCTGGTCTCATGTCCTGCTACTTTTGGTTTTGTGTTTTTAAGTTTTTATTGCAATGCTTACATGCAGTGCCTGTAAAGGGAGAGAAACTGTTGTTGCTCAAAAATAGTAACTTTCTATTTTACATTGGAAATGTCACTTTTGGCAACAGCTGAAGAATATTTTTGTTCAGTGATGAAGATCCATCTTTCTTGTACTTTGTGCTACTAGCAAGCAGGTGTGGAAACACTCTTAGGAGTCAGTGGGAGAAAGCATGCGGGAGTTAGTGGGATACATGTGAGCAAGGGTCAAGAGAAGGTCACACAAAGAATAAAATCAGGGAGCACATATTTTAATAATTTGTACCCTTTTCTTATATATTTAATGTCCATGATTCTATCTTAACACTTTTTACTATGATATACATCCCATAAAATTTGACACTTTAATCTTTCTTAAAGTTACAGGTCAGAAGAATTAAATATATTCAAATTCACTTGCAACCATAACAACCATACGTTTGCAAAATGTTTTCATGTTCCCCAAATAAAATTTGTGCTTGTGAAACACTAAATCTTTATTTTTCCCTACCATAAGCCCTGAGAAGCACTATTCTACTGTCTATGTCTATGAATTTTTCTACTTTAGAAACCTCACATAAGTGCAATCATACCATATTTGTTTCCTCATGACTGGCTTATTTCATGTAGCTTAATGTCTTCAAGCTCCATCTGTGTGGTAGTACTTACTTTCCGGTTTTTTTCCTACTTTTTAAAGCCCAATAGTATTATACACATACACCACCTGTTGTCTGTCCATTCATACACTGGTGGGTGCTTGGTGCTTCCTCCTTTTGGCCATTGTCGTTAATGTTGCTGTGAACATGTAAGCGATAATGTCTGGTCTAGTCTCAGCTTTCGCTTCTTTTGGGGATATGCTTAGGAGTGGAACTGATGGGCCACATGATAATTTCTATGTTTAGAAATCTCCATAACGTCTTCCACATTTTACATTTCCACCAGCAATACATTAACGTTACAGTTTCTACACTTCCTATTCAACACCTGCTTTTTTTTTTTTCTTATGGTACAGGCCGTTGTAATAGATGTAAAGCAATAGTTTATTGTGGTTTTGATATGCATTTTTCTTTCTTTTTTTTTTTTTTTTTTTTTTTTTTTTTTTTTTTTTTTTTTTTTTTTTTTTTTTAAAA
>NW_007734875.1:78222-80840 GCF_000696425.1 Galeopterus variegatus
TTTAAGAAGAATAGTCAGTTTTTTTCTTTTTGTCTTTTTTCCGTGTCCGGCAACGGATCGCAACCCTCAGTGTTGCCCCCGTACCGGACCGGGGACCGGCAACGGGATCGCAAGCCTCGGTGTTGCTCCCGCGCCTCGCTCAGCCAGTGAGCGGGAACCGGTCTGTATATGGGATCCGAACCCTCGGACAGGAGCGCTGCCGCGCTTCCCAAGTGGCGCACTATCCAGTGTGCCACCGGGCCGGCCCTGATATGCATTTTTCTAATGACTAAGTTACATTGGTCATCTTCCCATGTGTGTATCAGCAATTTGTATGTGTTCTTATGTGTATTTTTTAATTTTCTTGTTTTGTTTCCTAGTTGGAGAATTTTAAATTTTTTTTTGTGTGTGTGTGTGTGACCGGTAAGGGGATCAGAACCCTCAGCTCGGTGTCGCTCACACTGCGCTCAGCCAGTGAGCACACCGACCATCCCTATATAGGATCAGAACCTGCGGCCTCGGCGCTCCCAGCGCCGAACTCTCCTGAGTGAGCCACAGGTTCGGCCTGAATTCTAAAATATATATTCTGAATATCAATATCTTATGATGTATGTTTTGCAAATATTTTCCCCATTATATTGGTTGTCACTTAACTCTTTTAATTCTGTCACTTGATGCAGAAAAGATTTTAATTTTATACAGTTTGACTTACTTTTTCTTGTTGTTCCTGTTTCTTGTGTAATATTGATTAAGTTATTGCCAACTCCAAAGTTATACAGTTTCTCCCGTATGCTTTTTCTTAAGTGAACCTTTAAAATCTACAATTATAATTTGATATCATATAAAATATGAGATGATGTTTATTCATTCATTTAGACCCTAATACTCAATCTAAATTTTGACAATCCATGTTTCCAATTAAGGTTCTATGTTTGGTCTCTAGTGACATTAGTGCTTGTAATATGCCAGATTCTGTTGGCTAAGCAAGTTGCTAAGACCGGCCCACATTTAAGGGAAATTAGTTTTTACCCCAATGGCAGGAGTGGGAAAGAATTTGTGGCTGCCTTTACTCTATCACAAATGTCATTGTTACAATACATTTTGAATCAATATATTCTCGTTTCCTTTTTCATTTCTTGTTTTATTCACAAATTATTTACAAGTGTATTTCATTTTTGAATATTTGAGGTTTATTTGAGTTTCTTTTTCCTTTAATTTCTAATTTTATTTCATTTCACAGATCGTGAAATGTTGTGAGAGTTATGTCTTGAGACTTATTTTATCACTTAGCATATGTTCTGTCTGGTTCAGTGTTCACATAGTGATTTATAAATGCGAGTCAGGTCAGGACAGTGCCATTCATGTCTATATTCTTATGGTGTTTCATCTGGTGGTCCCATCTATTAACAAGAAGTATTAATTGTCCAACTGTAGTTGTTTCCTGATCAGTTCTGTGTTTTTGTGTTTCCTGATCAGTTCTGTGGCTTTTTAAAAAATGTCTTTTGAGGGCCGGCCCAGTGGCGCACTGCTACAGTGCGCCACGTGGGAGCGTGGTGGCGCTCCCGCTGAGGGTTCGGGTCCCACATACAGACCGGCCACTCACTGGCTGAGTGAGGTGCGGGCGCAACACCGAGGGTTGCGATCCCGTTGCCGGTCCCAGTCCGGTACGGGCGCGACACTGAGGGTTGCGATCCGTTGCCGGTCACGAAAAAAGACAAAAAGGAAAAAATAAATAAATAAATAAACAAAATAAAAAAATAAAAAATGTCTTTTGAGGATTTGTTTTTAAGCACATACATATTTATAGTCATTATAACATCCTTGTTAAGATACATTTATTATTATGAAAAGTGTCTATCTGGGGTAATAGATTTGAAGTTTATTCTATCTGGTAGTAAGGTCTCAACTTCATTTAGAACACCAAGAAATGCTCATATGCAGAAACTTTAATGAATTCTATCAGACATTTGGAGATTTAGTTTCAATTCTTCCCAAACTCTCCAAAATATAGAAACAGTAAAGACACTTCCCAACTCATTTTATGAAGCCAGGATTATCACGATAACAAAACCACACAAAAGACAGCAAAAGAAAAGAAACATTGTTACCAATATGTTTTATGAATGTGGATGTAAAAATCTTCAACAAAGTACAAACAAGCAGAATCCAGCAACATATAAGAATAACTATTCTCTATGACCAAGTTGGATTTATTCCAGAAACATAAGTTTGATTAATAGCCAATAATTATTCGATATTATTTACCAAATCAATAGGATAATTAACAAAACCACATAAACATCTACATAGATGCAGAAAATAAATTTGCAAGAATTTCACTTTCTTTTGTGATGAATTGAACAATGTAGGGATAAAGGGGACTTTCTCAAACTGGTAAAAGGCATATCAAGTCCACACAGCTAACATTAGCCTTAATAGTAACAGTCTGCATCCTTATCTTCTAAATTTAGGAACAAGATAAATGTATCCATTTACACCACATCTATTCATTACTGTACTGAAGGTGCTAGCCAGAACCAGATAACAGTTGCTAAAAAAAAAAAAAAAAAAAAAAAAGAATTGCAGAAATATGTAAAAGACATCTTGTTTGGAAAGAGAAAAATTTATTTTTATTCACA
>NW_007734875.1:82771-83537 GCF_000696425.1 Galeopterus variegatus
TATTACTGTCTCCATTTTTATGGACAGAAGACTGAGGCCCACAAAGAGGAAATGACAATCCCTATCTTAGAGAATAGACTATCAGTCACTGATTCACCCCCACTTCACACCTGCCAGTCATCATGTATTTAATAAAGCCCAGATATTACATCAATAGGTCTTTAAGTTAGAGCCTGGGATCCAGGGGTCTGAGGAAGAGAGGCTTTAAGTGATAAAGTCTGAGTCAAAATGACTCTGGGGAGATCAAGACTGAGTTCCCTAGATTTGTAGGATAAAAGTGAGGGGTAATTATAGGATCAGATAGAACACGGGAATCAAAACATGGCAGAACATCCATGTACATTAGAAAAATAGAAAACTAGGATAAGTGTCAAGCAAGAGTGAGTCNCCACAGGATGAGGTCTCAGTCCCCAAGACATCCCCTTATATCAGATGTCACCTGCAAGTCCAGGCCTCTGAAACTTCTGCCCAAATGCCTATAAATAAGGGTTTCACAACACCCTCCTTGGGTTGAATTAGTTTGCTTGAATGGCTCAAAGACCTCAGGGAAACACATACTTACACTAACTGGTTTATTATAAAGGATATCACAAAGGATACAGACAAAGAGATGCATAGGAGGAGGTATGGGTGATGGGGCATGGAGCTTCCATGACCTCCCCAGGTGGCCAGGAACCCCCATATGTTTAACTATCTGGAAGCTCTTCTAATCCTGTGCTCATGGGTTGTTATAGAAGCTTTATTATGTAGGCATGATTGAAGCATG
>NW_007734875.1:85400-86103 GCF_000696425.1 Galeopterus variegatus
GATTAGAAGACAGTTATATTAATTACTTGATTGTTAACAAATTAAGAGAAAAAAGAGACTTAATTTTTTTTTGCTTGAGAATAGATTGTAAAAAAAAAAGAAAAGTGTGTTGTACATCCACAATACCTTTAACCAAACGTTTAGAAAAATTAAGCCAATGTTTAATATCATCAACTACTTTGCCCACATTCAAATTTCCCCCCATTCAACCCACAATGTGTCAGGTTGTCAAACCAGGATTTGATAAAGAAGCAGAATTTCACATGCTGTCATGTGAGTAGAGACCAGTACTGACCACTTGGTCCTGCTGGGCCCATTTTTAGGAGCAAACATTATCTGTGAGCCACATGGTACCTATGGGTGGAGGATGAAGATGGCGCCCGTGGGAAGTAGGGGAGGCATAAACCAAGATAGCTCCAAAAGGTTTTTATTGGTCCTCCAGTATTTCTGCACTCGTGAACCCTGCGTGATCGCTATGCTCAATATGTTAGTACAAAATGCATGCCCGCGTGATTCTTTAATTGATTGGTTAGTTCATGGAAATCCCCTACTTGCTTGCTTATATAAATTGCAGTGTAATGGCAATAAAGTGGAACTGCCCTGACAGAACCCCTGCTATGTCTGAGTGTCTCTTTCACGGGTCTGGGTTGGCAGGCAGCAGGCTCACTTTTCCCTGAGATCCCTCGGTCCCAACACTGGGGGT
>NW_007734876.1:0-8644 GCF_000696425.1 Galeopterus variegatus
AGATCAACCATAAGCAATTTTGTATAACTCTGTTGGACAGCAACCTCCTCAAAAAGTTAATAATGGCTTTTGTGGGATTTTTTTGTACATTTATCTTGATACTGAATACAGAAAGTAGGAACACAGAATCACTGATGTTCTTTTGTTTATTTTGTTCATCTCTATGTTTCAAGGTTCTGATGCTCATAATAATTCACTTAGTTTATACAGAGTAGTAAGAAATGTTTCTTCAGCCCAGAGTCTAGTGACAGTTGTTTTTTTTTTTTTTTTTTTCTTGTCTTGAAATTTCTGCCAAACATCACTTAAAATAGGTTGGTGGTTTCAGGGTCATGTAAATAGGTCAGTAATTCTCTGAAAAATGCCCATTTTTCATTCAATTTTAATGAACTAGCAAAAATTAATTGGTGAGCATGTTAAGAGCAGGAGCAACAGCACTCCAAGCAGACAAACATAAAACAAGCAAAAACCAAAATGCACACAGACGGGGAGCTGAGTGAGAACTAGATGTGCTTGAAAAACTGAAAAAAAGGTGAATGATGACTGGAGTGCAGACAGGGAAAGGCAGAGAGATATGAAGGAGGCTGAAGAGGTTGGAAACACCAGATCACAAAGGATTACATAGGACATGTCAACTATTTTTATTTCATTCTAGCTGCAATAAGATGACATCAAAAGGGTTTAAGCAAGGTGTAATTCAAGTTTTTTAAAAATGATGCTGACTACTATGTGTACAATTAGTTTAAGAAAAGTAAAAGTGGAAATGGAAAGATCAGTTAGAAAGCAGTTTTATTAAGTTCAAACTGGTTATGATTTGGATTACCACAATGGCAATCAAATTGGAGGTAAGTGGATGGATTTAGGATATATTTGGATTACCACAATGGCAATCAAGTTGGAGATAAGTGGATGGATTTAGGATATATTTGGTGGTATAATCAGCACTGTTGGATTAGATATCAGCAAAGGGGGTGAAGAATAGAGGAATCAGGATGAATAAACTGAATTTTATGGCTTAAGCAATTTGGTTAATTGCCATTTACTGATTTGGAGAATCCTAGGTGAAGCAAAAGTTTCAGAGAGTAAACAGTACAGTCAAGAATAGAGTCAACTACCAAAATGCTCTTAGAGCTGAAAAATAATTTTAATAATGTTGTAAGATACAAAATCAACACCCCCAAATCAGTAGCATTTATATGCTCCAATAACTAACTAGCAGAAAAAGAAATCAAGAAAGCAAGCCCATTTGCAATAATCACCCCCAAAATAAAATAACTAGAAATCAATTTAACCAAGGAAGTGAAAGATCTCTACAATGAGAACTACAAAATACTACTGAAAGAAATTAAAGAGTACACAAAAAGGTGTAAAGACATTCCATGCTCTTGGATTGGAAGAATTAACATTGTGAGAAAGTCCATACTACCCAAAACTATCTACCAATTCAATGCAATACCCATCAAAATACCAATGACATTCTTCACAGAAATAGAAAAAAACAATCCTAATATTCATATGGAACAACAAAAGACTATGAATAACCAAAGCAATACTGAGGAAAAATAAATAAAGCCAGAGGCATAACACCACCTGACTTCAAATTACACTACAAAGCAATTGTAACCAAAACACCATGGTACTGGCATAAAAACAGACACACAGACCAGTGGAACAGAATAGAAAATCCTGAAACCAACCCACATACTTACATCCAACTGATCTTTGACAAAGGCACCAAAGACATACATTGGGGAAAAGACGGCCTCTTCAGTGACTGTGCTAGGAAAATTGTACATCTATATGCAGAAGAATGAAACTAGACCCATACCTCTTGTCATATACCAAAATAAACTTAAAATAGATTAAAGACTTAAGTATAAAACCCAAAACCTAAAGTTACTGAAAGAAAACATTGGGAAAACACTCCAGGAAGTAGGGCTGGACAAAGACTTTATGAATAAGAACCCAAAAGCACAAGCAAAAGTAGAAAAAATAAACAAATGGGATTATATCAAACTAAAAGGCTTCTACACAGAAAAGCAAACAATCAACAGAGCAGAAAGACAATCTACGGAATGTGAGAAAATATTCACAAACTCTACATCTGACAAGGTATTAATATCCAGAATATGTAAGAAACTCAAACTACTTCACAGTAAAAACTCAAATAATTCAATTAAAAATTGGGCAAAGGAGCTGAATAGACATTTTTTAAATGGCCAACAGGTACATGAAAAAATTCTTGGCATCACTAATCATCAAGGAAATGTAAATTAAAACCACATTGAGATATCATCTCACCCCAGTTAGACTGACCAGTATTAAGAAGACCATGAATAATAAATGCTAGTGAGGCTGTAGAGAAAGGGGAACACTCCTTCACTATTGGTGAGACTGTAAAACAGTATAGCCATTATGGAACAATATAAAGTTTTCTCAAACAACTGCGAATAGAACTACCATATCATCCAGCAGTCCCACTGCTGGGTATATACCCAAAGGAATGGAAATCATCATGTCAAAGGGATACCTGCACTCCCATGTTCATCGCAGCTCTGTTTGCAATAGCCGAGATATGAAACCAACCTAAATGTTCATCAACGGACAACTGGATAAAGAAATTGTGCTATATATACACAATGGAATACCACTAAGCCATAAAAAAGAATGAAATACTGCCATTCACAGCAGCATGGATGAGCCTGGAGAAAATTATGTTAAATGAAATAAGCCAGATATGGAAAGAGAAATACTTTATGTCCTCATAAGTGAGTGCTAAGAAAGAAAGAAAGAAAAGATCACAACAATATGGTGATCTTTCAGAAGGAGAGAACAAAACTGTGGTTACTGGAGGTGGTAGGGGGAGGAAGTGGGATGGGGAGAGACTGCGTGAAGAGCATAAGGAATAATTATGATTAGTAAAAATGAACATACTAATAATATTGATTTGATCAACATATGTTGTACACAGGTGATGATAGTCAATGTTGTACCTCCAAAATATTATAATCAATTATGCTTCAATAAAAAATAAAATAAAATAAAAAAATAAAAAGAATAATGCAAAAAAAAAAAAAAAAAGTCAAGAGCTGTTTTTAGGGCATGTTATATCTGAAATACCTGAACTGAACTTTAATGGGCTGTAACAAGAAGATACTTGAATATACTAGCTTACTGCCGAGATAAGAAGCTTGATATAAAAATGTAAATCTGGGAAATGTAAGCATATAGATTATATTTGATGTCACTGAAATATATGGGATCATTTTAGGAATGGAGCAAAGTTACAGATTAAAACCTAAGATCAATCTCTAGTAACTCGAACATTTAGCACAAGCAGAAGTAGGAGGAAACTAGGTCAGTGCTCATCATGGAGGCCAAGGTAAGAACATGGGTAAAGAAGAAAATGCTCAAGAAGATAAGAATAAAAATGTATTCTTTATATTTTGTTACATGTACTGTCAGTGGTTACTTGGACAAGAGTTATTTTGATCAGGTAATGAAGACAGAGCTAAACAGAAGTTGATTAAAAGGATGTGGGAAGAGAAGAATTCAAGAGAGGGTCAACATATGGCTAAGAAAGAAAGATATACAGGATAGTAGCTGTCATTGCAGGTTCTGCTTAACATTATCCATTAATGTTATTTTATAATTTTTAGTTACTACAACTAATGCAGGGAATTGGCTGGATATCTCAGCTTTCCCACATGCTGATACTTAACTTTGCTTTTTAATGTCCAGCTTCCTTATATTTTAAGGAAGTGTTTTAGGAGAGAATAATATAAATCTACCGTGGATGTGCAAATTAGTAATTCTGACAACTCTCCTAAAGATCAGACTTTAATCAACTAAACTAGGTGAACTGTTAACATTAACTTCAAGTGTAGGATCCTATAATATTTGAGGTTGAGCCCAGATTTCTTCTGTATAGAACCCTGATTTTCATTTGACTTCTTTTTTCTAAATGGTACTCTGACTGCTGGACACATTTTGAAAAGTTGCCTCCCTTCCTCCTGGTTACCTGTTGGTGGTGCACTGGATGAGTATATGACCCTACAATGCCAGAAAATAATGTAACCTTATTCATAATTTGTTAGTTAACTATTTACAACCTTGTGTGCCTGTAAAAAGGATCTTAATTAAATTCTTGTCTCAGAATTCCTGTCATTTTCACATTGTAAAAGCCATTTACAACCTATTCTGGTCAGTCTCTAATTATCATATACTATGCACACACACATAAATGGTTTCTTCTAAGTAACCTAACTATAAAAGATTAAAAATTGTTCACGTATTTTGAATTTACTATTACTCAGAGCTACAATTCATTGTTTAATCACTGAAGGGAAACAGCTACAATAATTCCACAATAAAATACAGCATTCTTAAGTATTCTGCTAAATTACCTACTAACATAGAAATTTCCATCTATACCAGGACTAACTGCCCATGTCCAAAGAAAACTGGGGGGCTTAGAATTTATTTGCATTACAATCTTATTTTTCAAACTGTTGCTATATTTTAAGGAGGTGCTTTTTACATTAATTCTTAGTAAATAATTCTTATTAATTCAGAGACGTTGGGACTATTCTTTTTTCTAGGTGAAAAAGTGCCCAGTGGGTGGCACTGTGCTAAGGGTTTGCACAGTAAGGCCAGGAGCTCTCAGCACAAAACCAGATTCATACATAAGTAGCAGTCATTGAAGTCAACTTGAATTTCAGTAGATTTTTAGCATCATGCCAAAGATTTTAGCTGTCAGTTATACACATCTTGTTTCATCACCAGTACTCTTTGCTTTATTTGTATTCTTCTCTACTATCTCTCTGTTCTTTACCTCAATCTCCAAATGAAAAACCATTAAGTTTATCTTCATAACTGCAGTACTGATTTCATAATCTGTGAAATAACAGATAGGTCAAGAATTCACTGTGTAAGTTGCAAAATATATTGTAGAACACTCATTCATTCTGAGAGGCTGATACATTCATGAACACTAGCACACAAGCAGAGGTTCTCACTTTGTGCCAAAGGGAAAATTGATATAATGTTTGCCATTATAATTGTTGCTCTAATGGGTGGGAAAGTTGGATGCATTAGAAATTATAGGAAATGACACGTTTCACCCCAAAGTCACCCACTGAAATCTGAAACAAATTGAGAGTGACTAGAAATAAATACCATAAGAAAATTGTACATATATTTTTAGTAGGATATCATGAAGACCACAATTTTTACTGTTTAGGATTTTCAGTTGTTTACTTATTGTTCATTATCTTTGATAATGTGTTCATATCATTTATATCATCAAAATCAGTACACATTTGAGAGTTAAAATTCAATGCTAAAACAACATTATATAACTTTTGAAATATATACAAGTATATTTGTATATTGTTATAATTGTAGATTATATGTCAGCTGGAAGATACTGCAATTTATGAAGATGCAATTAAAAAATAACAAACACCACACCAATTTCAATTATATTTCTTCTTCATAAGTTTCCTTATTTAGTATAATCATTGTCTTGTTTTAAGACACTGTGCTATGCCAAAAATACACATCCATACTACACAAATGATTACTGCAAAAAAGCAAATAATTGTATCTTCCTTGTTAAACATTTTATAGGATTTACAATAGCATTCTTAGCAATATCAGATGTTCAATGTTTCTTAGGATGGCTGGTGAATTAAGACTGTTATCATACTTTTTTCAGGTCTCATTATGTTGGTCATCGTTTCCATAACAGCATTCCTGTGTTTAAAATTTGCAAGCAGTCAGTAAGTAGGACATTTACTGTCACACTTCACCTATGTCAACTACAGCTGCAGACATATTTGAGATCTCAGTAAGTAGAAATTAACTTGAGGATACATTTACTTTGGGTTTAGCTGAATATATCTCATATTTATAACATATTCTTTATAGAAAATGATATTACAAATCATTGTCATACCAAGAGGTGATCAAAGACTATACAGCCAAAAAAAGTAACAATATATAATTCAGTTATTACTACCCATTCCAATGTAAGAATGGCTCCAGGAATATCCTACCTCCTACCTAGTATCATGACATGAAGGTGTCAGCCAAAAGGTATTACTACAATGTAAATGAGTCCTGCAACATCAAATACTTAAAGTATTAGGATAAAAAAGTAAAATAAAATAAAACATGTATTTAAAAGGCATGAGCCAGAAGCAGGTCTATGGAAAATTATTTCAATCATTAAATCTGTAAAATTATAAAGAAAGAATTTTATTATCATTGACACCTCATCAAAAGAGATTTTTCCCCTGCAAAAATATTATAATATAGTGCTCACTATCAAACATCATGCATGTTTTTCATTTTTTATAAGAATTACATGAAATGGAATTTATCAAAATTTCAGGAGAAAGTGTGTACCAGTACTAAAAGATTTCATATATCTGTGTTTTATGTACCTTGGCTATCAATAATAATAGTAATAAAAAACTCACAAGACCATAGTAAAGGAAGGTTGAATGATTATTACATTATCTACAGAAGATGATATTTAAAAATTATTGCCACATTAAGAAATGAAAGAGTAATATGTTAAAAAATAATTGAAGAAAGAATACTTTATGGATATATTAGGTGGTTAAATAATACATTTCTCTTGGATGTTATATTCTTATATTTGTCAACTATTTTTAAATTGGAATTTGCTATTTATTTTATTGCTTTAAATACATACAGTTGGCCCTCCATACCTGTGGGTTCCATGTCCACTAATTCAACAAACCACAGATCAAAAATTTTCTAAGTAAATAAATAAATAAAAATAACAATACAATAATAAAAATAATACAAAATTAATAATACAGTATAACAACTATTTATATAGCATTTATATTGTATTAGCTATTATAAATAATATAGAGATAAAGTATACGGAAGGATGTGCATAGGATATATGCAAATACTATGCCATTTTATATAAGGAATTTGAGCACAGCAGATTTTGGTATCTGTTATGTCCAAGTATCTGCCAGGTATCTGCCAGGGGTCCTTTCTTATCTTTACTTAACACAATATCTAGTGCTAAATTGGTACTCAATAACTGATATAAATACCAAAGAACAACTGTATTCATTTTTATACTTTATTTTGTGTTTATATTTGTCTTTTTCTTTAACAGAGTCCTCTGTTTTTACCACTTCTTAAATACTCCTGAAATAACTGTATACTGGTTAAGGTATTCGGGAGAGCGATATGACAATATTTAGCCATATTAAGTTTACACCTAATGTATGACTCAGCAATACTGATCCTGAGTATATCTATCCCACAATAATTCACATAGCCTCTGACTCCTCTATTGCAGTAACTAGTTGAAAAGGGTCCATAACTGGGAAGATAGATGAGAAAAAGATGGTGGATGTACATGCATCTTAGTGTACTACTTAGAAGTTAATAGTAATGAACTAGATACCCAAATGCCAACATGGATGTGTCTTAAAAACATAGCATTGAGGGGATAAATAATTAATTTCTCTAAATTAAAAACAATTATAAGCATTTTTCAAAAGCCCCCACACACAAAAACACACACATTAAACTCATATGAATGGTTGTTTATAGTAGGGATGGTGAATGGAAACAAATGAAGGCATAAAACAGAAGAGAAGCCCTGTGATAACCTTCTAGGAACTGGTAACCAATATTTTTCCAGAACCTAAGAAGAATGATCGATTCACACCTCTTCACCTAATCTCCGAAAGAAAAGAGTGGGGGTCAGTGAGGGTAGGAATAGAATAGTTATCATAAGAATAAATATTTATAGGTTACAAAACATGCACTATTTATTGAAGTGCTATGTATACAACAGAGATAATTGTTACTCATGGCTCTTACAAAATTATATAATCAATAATAAATTCTGATGAAATAAAGACAAAACAAACTATGAAAAAGTGAACAATTAATGCACATTAATATGGTCCACCTTCCTTTTTTTGCCTTTAATTTTCATAGCATAGTTGCCAAGACCAACTCTTACTTTTTTTCCTCAACATTTTTTTCCTCTCTTTTTGTGTGATTTTATTCCTACCACAGAATTCACTAACACTGGTTGCTTAAATTGCAGAGCAGTATGAACAAATGCTTTCTAGATAATTCTATTAGCTCATACTCAACAGGTACAAAGCTGAATTTAGTATGTTTTTTCAAAGTATCTTTTTCAGCTTAAATACTGAGATCAACAATCAGCAAATCATATATGTTAAGAAACTGAAGAACTTCCTGAGAGTCTTCTGTCAATCAAAAGCCTAGTCCTATCGCTCCACACCTTAATACCACTTATCTGTTTCCACTTATATCTTCTGATAGGCCTCTTGCATTAGTTTCTCATGTTTTCCCCTTGTCTCCATGAGTTGTATCCTCTATAGTGATGAGTATCTTTTCAAAATTAAAAACCTGATTAAAAAAATACATATAACCAACTTCACTTCTGTGTCTTGGTCTGCATTTGCAATATCGTGACTTATCCCCATAATCATACTTTTAAAAATAATATGCATTTGGAATTAATGTTTCCAAATCTTAAATATTTTTCACTCCTAAATTTATTCATATATGCAGTTCCATCTACTCTCTACCTGCTCAGGCTTCTTGATCA
>NW_007734876.1:9676-14663 GCF_000696425.1 Galeopterus variegatus
AATAAGTTAAACAACTCAAAAGTCTTTCAATACAAAAATGGATAAATTTTGTAATTTCATACAAAGAAATACTATTCAACAATGAAAATAAATTAATCACACAAATATGATTTGGGGTAAAATTGCAGACAGAAAAGAACATAATGTATAATTCCATTTATATTGCAGGGAGGAAAAACTTTTCCTCTACCCTCTTACCTTCAGTGATGGGTGAATGCAAATTAAATTGACAAAAGACAGATTAACAAGAGAAAAACTGGTTTTCTTATGCATATGGAGGCAAACAAAGAAATAGCTAGCTGGCTAAATAGCTAAAGTTAGAGATTTATATACTTAATTAGGCAGGAAAAGGAAGCGGGGAGAAAAGGCTGCTATGAGAATAGCAAATGAATTTCTTTATCAAAAATAAATGGGTTTTTAGAACAAGCTGGAGATAAGAAAGTTTGTTTATACAGGTGCCAGTGGTCTTTCTCTCTTACTCAAGGCCATGAAACTCCTCCAGAGAGGGAATTTATGGTAGTCTCACTTCCCAGAAACTGCTGCTTTTAGTTCAGACCAGAGAAGCTCTGAGAAAGCTTCTTTCTGCATTTGTTGAATCTCAAATGTATTCAGTTTAAAATAATCTTTATACCAACTCTAGGGTTCCAAGTGACTCTCCACAATATGAAGTTAAAAACACTAACAACAGCAAGAAGAAAACAGATGGACAACTAGAAAGTTCCACCACTCATCTCTCCCACAAAGNGGAAGCGGGGAGAAAAGGCTGCTATGAGAATAGCAAATGAATTTCTTTATCAAAAATAAATGGGTTTTTAGAACAAGCTGGAGATAAGAAAGTTTGTTTATACAGGTGCCAGTGGTCTTTCTCTCTTACTCAAGGCCATGAAACTCCTCCAGAGAGGGAATTTATGGTAGTCTCACTTCCCAGAAACTGCTGCTTTTAGTTCAGACCAGAGAAGCTCTGAGAAAGCTTCTTTCTGCATTTGTTGAATCTCAAATGTATTCAGTTTAAAATAATCTTTATACCAACTCTAGGGTTCCAAGTGACTCTCCACAATATGAAGTTAAAAACACTAACAACAGCAAGAAGAAAACAGATGGACAACTAGAAAGTTCCACCACTCATCTCTCCCACAAAGGCAGAAAAGTACGAATGCACAACTAAGTTTGGATGAAATGAAGGAGAGAGGCACAACGTATCAAAGGAGTAGCAGAGATGCTAGTGAGCACAGAAGCAGAGAATAGCCGCATGGAGAATGGAAGAAAATACCTGGCCTCCACCACCCCACTCCCCAGCTGGGAGCAGTAGGGATCCAGGAGGACTTTCTGCCCACAAGAGGGAGGTGAGTAAGCATGGCACCACAGTGCCAAGCGTCCAAACCACAGCGGAGTTGTGCAGTCCTTGTGAGCTGCATGACTAGTATGTGGAGTTGCTGGGAGTCCACACAGATTCATTAATCTGGGGAGGGATATCATACTGATCAGATCCCACCCCTAGGTCCCAGGCTGCTATAGCTGACACCATTTTGGTATCAGAGCCAACACCTGAGTGCCTTTTGCCCTGGGGACTAATAGCCCACATCACTGCGGCCCCATCATCATGCCAGGTCATCTGCATCTGAACTCAAACAACTCAGTAAAAAAACAAATAATCCAATTCAAAAATGGGCAAAGAAACTGATAGATATTTCTCAAAAGAAGACATACAAATGGCAACAGGTACATGAAAAAATGCTCAAGATCACTAATCATCAGGGAAATGCAAATCAAAACCACATTAAGATATCATCTCACCTCAGTCAGAATGGCTATAATCAAAAAGACAGAAAATAACAAATACTGGTGAGGATGCAGAGAAAGGAAGAATCGATCACTAATCATCAGGGAAATGCAAATCAAAACCACATTAAGATATCATCTCACCTCAGTCTGAATGGCTATAAGCAAAAAGACAGAAAATAACAAATACTGGTGAGGATGCAGAGAAAGGAAGAATTCTTCTTCACTGTTGGTGGGATTGTAAATTAGTACAACCATTATGGAAAACAGTATGGAGGATTCTGAAACAACTGCAAATAGAATTACCATATGATCCAGCAATCCCATTACTGGGTATGTACGCAAAGGAATGGAAATCATCATGGAAGGATACCTGCACTCCCATATTTACCACAGCTCTACTTACAGTAGCCAAGATATTAAACCAACCTAGCCTAACCATCTATAGGCAGATCATTGGATAAAGAAAATGTGGTATATATACACAATGGAACACTACTCAACAATAAAATAAGAATGAAATTCTACTATTCGCAGCAGCATGAATGAGCCTGGAGAAAATTATGTTAAGTTATATAAGAAAAACACATAAAGAGAAATATAACATGTTCTCACCCATAAGTGAGAGTTAAAAATAAATAGATAGGTAAATAAAAAATAATAGCAATAGTAAGTTGAGCTTTCAGAAGGAGAGAGCAGAACTGTGGTTACTAGAGGTGGGAAAGGGGTTGGGGGAGATAGCAAAAGGTTGGTTAATGAACACAAAACAGCTAGATAGGAAAAATAAGTTCTACTGGTGTACAGTCAAGCCAGGCATGTATAATTAACAATAATTTAGTGCATGTCATCAAATGGCTAGAAGAGAGGAGATCAAATGTCTTCATCACAAAGAAATGATTAAGTTTGTAATGACAGATTTGCTAATTATCCTGATTTGATCATCACACATTGTATACATATATTGAAATATAACCCTGTACCCCACAAATATGTATAACCAATATGTTTTAGTAAAAATAAAAAGAAAAAAAAAGGCAAATTTATAAAGTTAGCAGTCAAAATAGTCAAAATATTGGTTACTTTTGTTGAGGAGAAGGAATTCATCAGAAGGGAATAAAACACGACTTTTGGAATATTGGCAGTACTCTATTTCTTGTTCTAGGTGGTGGTTACTTAGATGTATTCAGGATGTGAAAATTTGTTGAATTATATCTGCATGGTTTGTGTAATTTTCTGTCAGTATATTTTACCAAACAAGTTTATTAAAAAAGAAAAAATAAATAAATGAAAGAATTTTACTTTGATTTATAATTAAAAGTCATTTTCATTTTTTTCTAATTATTTATTCCAACTCTTTTATTGAAAGATAATTGATTATATATATCAAATATCAATACGTAACAATATGCAGTGATCAAATCAGGATAACTAGTATACTCATATTTACAAAACATAATCTTTGTGACTTAACTAGTTTCTTGCCATACCTCCTCCCCCTCCCCCTTTCCCACCTCTAATAATCAGAGTTCTGTTCTTTTTTTTGAAAGTTTAATGTATTATTGTAATTCTTTTTTTCCCTTCTTTCCTCCCTCCCTCCCTCCCTCTCTCCCTCCCTCCCTCCATCCCTTCCTTCCTTCTTTCTTTCTTTTCTTTTGTCTGTATTTATTTTAGATCCCACTTATGAGAGAGGACATGCTGTATTTCTCTTTCTGTGCCTGGCTTATTTCACTTAACATAAATTTCTCTAAGTTCATCCGTGTTGCTGTGAAGGGCAAAATTTCATTCTTTTTTTATGGCTGAGTAGTATTCCACTGTGTATATATACCACGTGTTCAATATGTGGAGTAGTAGGTAGAAGACAAATCATAGAAGTACATATTTAGGACCAGTGTCATTGTCTTTATAATTAATCAAGGAAAGCTTATTAATAGAAGATTCCTGCTGTTCTTCTGTTTGACTAAAGGATAGGAAATACTCACTTGCTACCTCTGAGATAGCTTTGAGGCTCAGAGCTATATGACTAACTACTTAGATCTTGACTTGGATGTCACAGAGGACCTCAAGATGATTTCTGAAACTGAACTCGTCATCTCTTCTTCCTAATTACCAGGCTAATTACATCATTTGTGTTTCCTGATTTGGTAAATGGTACCATCAATTATTTGGTTTACCAAGGCAGGACTCTGGGAGATAAAATGGAGTCACCCAAGCAATGAACACATTATGTTGATCATTCTTTGCATGTATCTCTCAAGTATGCCTATTTCTCTCCATCTTCACTGCCCTCTTCAAGTGCAGGGCATCACATCTTTCACATATATTGCTGCAGTATCCATCTGACTGTCTGACTTAGCTCTGGTCTTTTCACTCTCATCTATTTTTTACAATCCATGCAGAATAACCTTCTTAACCTGCTCCAATAACCCAAGAGGGGGCATTTTAAGAATGCATTTCCCTGATGTGTTTTGGTGAGAATGCAGCAAACAGGGCTTCTAAAAATATGGAAAGTGTTAAGCACCAAATTTTACACATGCCACAAACTTAGGACAACATTCTATTTATATACATAAACAGTCTCTGTATCTATCTTAGAAATAGCATCCGGGAGGGGAGTTTTTTTTTTTTTTTTTTTTTTTTTTTTTTTTTTTTTTTTTTTTAGGTAATACGCATTACCACATGAATTTAAATTAAAAAATAAAGGCACACATTTTCAGAAAGAATAGTTTCATTTGGTTGCTTTGTGTAACAAAGACTGAAAATTGCCAGACATTTTTATAAAATTAAATGTGCTCAATCTGTACCTCCAAAATTTTGATGAAAATATACTTGAAGCGTAGATATAATACACAACACCCTAGGAATTTTATCCTGGCAGTTGTTTAAACATAACATTTTAGGTGTCAACATGAAGACCTGTGAAGGAGTATATCATTTTTGAAAACTCCTTTAGATGGTG
Source organism: Galeopterus variegatus (assembly GCF_000696425.1). NCBI lineage: Eukaryota > Metazoa > Chordata > Mammalia > Dermoptera > Cynocephalidae > Galeopterus > Galeopterus variegatus. Next base: position 14,412 of record NW_007734876.1, read on the forward strand.
CATGAGCAAAAATATTTGAAAACTACTGTTTTAATAGATTAAATGAGACAATCAAAGACCAATACCTAATGGAAGAAGGTTTCATCATGAAAATTATCAAAGTAGGGGCCGGCCCGGTGGCGCACTGGATAGTGTGCCGCTTGGGAAGCGCGGTGGCGCTCCCGCCCGAGGGTTCGGATCCCACATACAGACTGGTTCCCGCTCACTGGCTGAGCGAGGCGCGGGAGCAACGCCGAGGGTTGCAATCCCGTT
>NW_007734876.1:15663-25157 GCF_000696425.1 Galeopterus variegatus
AACGCCGAGGGTTGCAATCCCGTTGCCGGTCCCCGGTCCGGTACGGGGGCAACACTGAGGGTTGCGATCCGTTGCCGGACATGGAAAAAAGACAAAAAAGACAAAAAAGACAAAAAAAAAGAAAAGAAAATTATCAAAGTAACATGACAATTATAAACTCTAAAGTAAGGAAGACATACTTTATTCTCTATTTTCCTCAAGGTAGTAAATATTTTGCATTACAATAATATATGAAACTGCTATTTTTGCATTTTGATGTATTGTTTAATACTCAGAAAAGAATTTTAAAATATACCCCAAAAGACAAATTAAGATGGACTCTGTGGCTCCAAAGTGACACTCTAAAACTAACAAACAGGACCAAATGGCCATAGCGGGATGAGGAATTAGATACATAATAACATGTTTGCAAAATATGTATGTTACTAACTGCCATGAGGTTTTTCTTTCCCATAATCTAGCAGAAACCAGCTTTTGGAAGATAATGTCAAATCTGCTACAGCTAAAAAATTTCTACTCTGTCCTTCAACAATCCAAATGGCACTAACCACCAACCCACTCTTTGTCAGGGGCCTCACTGCAGCTCTGACTGGACAGAGAACTGGCTTTACAGACATTACTGTTCTGATAAGCGCTGCACTCCCTGGCCTCGGTGGGTTTATGGAGTCTAGACTAAATGTCTTCCATGCCCTGTAGTTACCTTCTGACATCAGGAGCCAAATTTCACCTCATTTTAGTACTAAATCTCCATCCCCAAATGAATGTAGGTCATATGTTACATGTATGTTTACCTACTGCGCACATGCATAATTTTCTTTATAAATATTTATAGAATTCCCCCAACCCTCTAAATACGTATGTAATGCTAACCCTGTGAGGCATAAAAAAAAAAAAGTTTCTCTCTCCCTTCTTCGGAGTGCATGCTTTTGGTTTTCCGTGGAGGTTTGACATCAGGAGCCAAATTTCACCTCATTTTAGTACTAAATCTCCATCCCCAAATGAATGTAGGTCATATGTTACATGTATGTTTACCTACTGTGCACATGCATAATTTTCTTTATAAATATTTATAGAATTCCCCCAACCCTCTAAATATGTATGTAATGCTAACCCTGTGAGGCATAAAAAAAAAAAAAAAGTTTCTCTCTCCCTTCTTCGGAGTGCATGCTTTTGGTTTTCCGTGGAGGTCACGCTTTCGCAATCTGTAGACTGCTTTTTTTCCTGAAAATAAAGTCCCTCTTTTTTCTTCCTCCACAGTCCTCATGTCACTTGATAACAGGAAGCTCCTATGATTATGACTGTGGCATGGAAAATAAGAGTCCTAATTTTCTCTATAAGGAAACCCATGTCCATAGCTATGACTGTAGTAAGTTTCTCCCAATTTACACAAGCCAAATTTCTCTCAAAGCATGATAATGAAATTCCATCTGAGCAAGAAAAAAAAAAAAAAAATCAGCTCTGAGAATATAACATACTTATGTAAAGTATATTTGCAGTTAGTTTTAAAATTTTCTGCTCTCCTGAAAATTAAACAATGCAGAATACAAGTAAAAAGGTAATGAGTGAAAATGAGGACATTTTGATGTCTTAAATTTGCCTTAATATTTATTATTTTTAACGTAAATTTTAATAGCAATGGCAAACAGTCATTTCCACTGTCTACAAATAAACATGTTTGACTGAATTATTGTTAATCATTTATTCAAATAGTTTAGACACAATTAAGATATTTTAATTACATATATTCTTAAATTCACATATTTATTCTAATGTATAATGTAATTATGTTCCAACTAACAGGTTAAAAATCTTGTAAAATATTAGAGAAAATGTTATGTAACTTTTCATTCCTAATAAACTTAAATATTGATTACCAATAATTCTTGACCACCTAATTTCTATTTTCAGGCTTACATTTTTTACAGTTCAAATCTCGATGTAAAATCTCAAAGTATCAAATAATTAATTTTAATGGCAACAAGTTTAACATCTCTTGACAATAGAAGCCAAAGATGTTATTTGGTAAATACGGAGACCCAATAGCAAATAGCAGTTCCAAAAACTGCACAAATGTAATTCATTTTTTACTGTTTGAGCTAAAGGACTGGCAAACAGGCTTATTAAAATAAGAAACTTTACCATTAATCTAAGTGCCTAACAGAAAATGTACTCAGCAGTCCTACACAAAACGTCATTTCATTTAGAATCATCAAGAACAAGCTGTATCAAGAAGAGAACCTGCAACACTAAAACAGAAAATAAAATCTTACGCTAGAAGCCATCATGGTCATGTTTTCTTACAAGATGTACCAGAATCAAATGAATCCATAAATTAGGTAGGCAGAACAGGATATTAGGAGAGATTGAAAAACGATGTGCCAACCAGTAGATGAAGCAGAGATTTCCAGAAATGGAGTGAAAGCAAACAAAATAAAACAAAGCAAAAACCACAGGCAGTAAAATCAAAAACAAAAGAAACAAAAAGTCATATATATTTTATGTCTTCTAAAATTAACAAGGTGAGTCACATGTAAAAGGAAAGGATGCCCATCTACAAACTGAGATAATCAATCCAGAAATTTATTGCTGACCCTCTGAGGATAAGTGTCTCCATAAGTACAATAGAAAAATGTAGAACAATAGGAAAGAAATCAAAAGCACAGGGTCAGAAAATTCTAAATACCTTTATTCTACATATCTTCAAATACTGGATGCTTAGATTAGATATTCTTTAATTTTGAGGATAGTTGGCTATACCAATAACCTAATTATTATTATTTTAGGCTCATTATATTTACTAATATAAGTTGGTGTTAAGGATTTCTGCCCTATATTTCAGATTTTCCCCAAAATCAAAAACTTGTTAGTGCCAACCTTGCTATATTCTATGAGGTTAATTATCTGAGGAAATTCAAGAAAATGTGCTGCAATTCCTAGTTGAATAAGTCTCAGTTCCTGTGGCCAATATCATCAGCACAACATTATTTCAATATGGTATTAATGATTAGAGCATTTTAGTTCACCTGCACCTTAGATACCAGGATCTGACCTAAATAATAACTAGTTTAAGAAAGATTTACCAGTGTTAATGAGGAATGTTTTACAGTTAATTTAGTTCAGTCAAACATTTCTTTCCTGTTAATTTATAGCAATAACACTTTGGACTGTTACATGACAAATCCAGTGACTCAATATCGACAAGATGGGACTTATACAGACATTATTTCTCTTCAACACATTGCTAGGAGTAGGCATCTCAGATCTTCTGGATGATTTTCTACACACTCATTGGACTCTTGGAACTTTCCCTACAAGATGGTGAACCAAAGGCGTCCTTAACATTAGATACCTGAGGAAGAAGGGGATACCCCTCAAGAAGAACTTTACACTGCTTTTCTGGGAGAACAGAAGGAGCAAATCTGAACACGTACCATGAATTGGTAAAAGAAGATGAGAGACAAAATAGCTGCTAAATGCCCATTTATGTGCAGAGACCCAAATTGTCCTTTCTCAATTAAATTCTCAGAAAGGATAAGAGGAAAGAGATCCCTAAAAATGAAGTGAGAAAGATGAAAATTTTTTGTGAGTCCCAACTCACAAAACATTTCACGAAGACTTAAGTAATATGTCTAGAAATTTTTTTTAAAAAGATAGAAAAAATCCTGACACCACTTGTTAAAACTTAGAGCATTTTCAAGTTTCCTATGTTTGTTTGCTTTTATTTGTACTTGTGTTATTTTATTGTAGTAATTTTTATCAGCCCACTTGAAACTTTTGATTAAACATTAAGTAAATATGTATAGTATACTAATCCCTGGGTTAAGGGAAGAGATATAAATAAACTTCATTAACTTCTTGAACTACTAGTTAATTAATTAATAATATATTAACTTATTTAACATCCTTTTGGACACTATGTGCCAGACTCTGGCACTCAGAGATAAATACAGTAAATTGGTTACATTAAACTTACATTATAGTAAGCTGACCAGAAAATAAACAGGTGAATATACCCTAAAAAATATAGTTACAGATTGTAGTAAGTGATAAGAAAGAAAGAAACAAATATATATGGCATGGTCAGTGTACTTGCTTTTAGGGCCAGCAAAGATGGAATGGGGATGGTTGATCTGGGAAGATAACATTTCACTCCGCAGCCTAACCTGGGAGAATAACATTCTGAAGAGATTCAGAGCCTGCCACCCAGGGATATGCCACTCTGGCATAAGGATTATTTTGAGCTAAAGGTAATTAAAAAAAAAAGAAACAAGAAAAACTGTCTGCCCTCTCCCTTTCTACCAGGAAGGGCAGGATAATTCCTAATCGAGGGTAACAACTCTTCATGCTTATCAGCCCACAGATGGCATCAGAGATAATCTCATAACAAACCTTGCTAAAAGCAGACCTTATCTTCCATTAATTTCTGCCATATACTTACCTTCCCATTATTTGCAGCCTCTAGTAGTTCAAAGTTCTTTTCCTTTGTCCTGTCACTTCTTTACAAATTTATTGTACTTTGCTAAGATGCTACATAACTCCAAGTTCAAAGCATCCCTTTAAGTTGCTCATCACTGTGTACTCCTGTGTGTATGTGCGATGTAAACTTCGCTCTGTTTGTTTTTCTCTTGTTAATGTGTCTTTTAGTCTAATTTGCAGGGCCCCAGCCAATGAATGTAAGATAGGTAGAGAAAAAAGAATTTTTCTTCCCCTGCAATCCCAAAGGCCAAAGTCAGTAGTAGTACCTACTAAGAAGGAAAGATAGTAGATAAACCCCTTAAACTTGCTGACCTTGCAGAAACCTGAAATACAAGGGACTGGGAATAGCTGCTTGGTCAAACGTTAGAAAGCCCATGTGTTTTCACACTGCAGAAATGTGCAGGTCGACATTACAACCAGAACTGTGTCTGGAGAGTTCAGAGGGTGGTAAGGCACTGAAATGTGGCATCCAACAGCATAGGATACCAAGGTGGACTACTTGATAGGATTAACATTGAATAAAACTACAGTTTGGTTTATTTCTAAATAACTTCTGCTGTGCTCAAATGTCATTTGTGACTTTGTATTTGGATGAAGGGAGGGGGTAATACAGTGGTAAGATGTCGGCAAAAGCAAATGTCTAATTTACTTCTGTAAAAAACACTTTCATAATCTATGTTTTTCATTTTACTTTGAGCTTCACATTTAAGAAAAAATTTGAATTTGCTGATGAGGAAAAAACAAAGGTTCAAGGCAGAATTTGCATGCATCAGGATAAATACACAAAATCTGTAAGACCAGCAGCTCTTACATTTGTTTAATCTTTTGCCAGAACAAATTAAATAGAAATAGAAATGAATGTCCTCTACATATTTAATAACATACGAGTAAGGGAAGGCTTTCTCTTCACACCTGATCCATTTGTCTGAAATGTTCTCCCTGCCCTTGGCCTTTCCTTTTCTGGCTAAATCTTTGCTTAGCCTGTCCCAAGACTCTCTTCCCCCCCCCTGCCTTTTTTTTTTTTTTAACATACGTTATGCTTTTTCTCCCCACACCACTTTATACTTGTGTACAATGGAATGATTTATTCTATGTTTTATAAAGTCAGTCTGCCTTCAATGAGGCTGTGAAATTCATAAAAGCAGAAACCATATCTTTCATGATCAATATTGTGTCCTAAGCACCTGATAGAGGGTCTTTCATACCCAGTAGAAAGTTATTAAATTTCTTACCAAAAGGGTACTAAGCAAGTTTTTCCTTCTTTCTTTCCTTCCTTCCTTCCTCTTTTTTTCTTTCTTCCTTTAATTGATCAAAGTTATAAGTACTTCATATAAGTCTTCTTTATTTGAAATAATATTGCCATTAAAAAGGAAAATAAAAAAACCCACACTTCTGAAGTCAAATTACAAAACACATTAGACTAAGGATTTTAGACAATGAATTTTCCCACATTTTAATACATCATTAATCCAAAGAATTCACAAATGACTTCCTTTTGCTACGTACTAACAACTTTCTTCTGTGCTCTTAGTTTTTGGAGTGTTATTTTCCTTAGCATATAGAAAAAAGAAATGTTTCTATTTTCCCTTTTATCTAACTCTAAATAAATCCAGTGATTCAGAAGGAGGAAGCTTGCCTGCACTCAATTTTATCATCTCTAGGGTAAAGCAAGGCTGAGTCACTAAACAGTACATCTCCTCTCACCTGTTGCTTTGTTCATAATGAAAGATGCAGAGGCCTCTATTGTAAAGAGCAGGCTTCAGAGGAAAATGCATTATTTATTACCTCTGAAAGAGCTTCACAAAGAACACACATTGACTTTCCTTATTACATTTTTATCTCCTATTTTAATATAAAAAAGTAGAAATAAGCTTCTGAGGCATCACACAGCAAGCTCTTCTCTCTTGATCTCTTTGGGAAGAGGAGGCAGGTGAGAAAACGGTGAAGTTTTAGGAAACCCAAATGTCAAGAATCTTAGAAATTGAAACAGTAAAAACATTTTCCAGGAGAAGCATTTTCCAAACTAGTTCTTGAAAAAAGCTCTTTAGAGAAAAGAAAAGCAAACTTTTTATGGACGAAGATGTTCGGGAAACACTACATAATACAGTCATCCCTCCTCATCTGGGGAGCCCACAACAGCAGATTCAACAAACCACAGGTGGAAAATATTTGGGGGAAAAAATCAATAAAAAGTAACAACAATAAAAAATAATACAAATAAAAATACAGTATAACAATTATTTACATAGCATTTACATTGTTTTAGGTAAAGGTGATTTAAAGTATGTAGTAGGACGTATGTAGGTTATAAACAAATACTATGTCATTTTATGTTAGGAATTTGAGCATCTTTGGGTTTTGGTATCCCTTGCTTAAATTGGTGATATGTACACATAGGTTAAAATTTTGAGAAATACTACAGGAAAGAAATGTGTTTTATTTTAGTGACAGAATAATTTATTGTGGTTTTATCTCATTTTTAATTTCTTTTTCCTCTCATTCGGGCAACGGCCAGATTCTTTCAGATTTCTTGACCCAATGCAGAAAATAATTCAAGGGATCAATTTCCAATATTTTTCTCTTTGTAAAAAATGTAAGTTGGTTAAAGGAAAGATGGTAAGTGTCCTAAAGGAGAAAGAGAGAGCTTGGAACAGAAATATAAAGGAGAAATTTCCCCAAAGTGGGAACTAGACCTGAAATCAGCAAGTCCTGTGTATAACAGGAATGCATGTCTCACTCCCTGGCATTACACTCAACAGATAACAAAACCGCAGGGCAGTGGCTGCATGGTGGTACCCTAGGTCACAGGGTTTTAGGCATTAGAAAAATTAAAAATCCTGTGGTCCAATCTTGGCACAAAAGCCATGGAGTAGCATGCCACAAGGAACCACATGAGATGGGACAGTGAGGATGCCAGCAGTTGTCGTGAAAAATACTCTCCAGGCCTATTCCTGGACACATCCAAGCCTGTTGTGTCCTTATGCAACCTGGGATTACAGGCAAGCAGTGAAGAGACCCTGATAATGGCTAATGTTGAATCTACATCTAAACTAGCAAGATTGGTAGCTCAAAATTTGATTAAATTTCATTTTTACAATAGGTTAATATATTTCTTGTATACTTGTGTTTATGAAATATTCAGACCTACCACACTGTTTCTATTTGAATCCAGCAATTAATTTATGTAGTTCCTGACACATTTGAGGAATTCAAATATACTAACTGGGAAAAAAAAAAAAATTCCTATGCATACTGCTCCATGAACATATTTGAGGATTGCAGCTGTGTAGTGGCCCCCTGAAAGAATTTCCTGTGTTAGAAGTGTGTGCTGCCACAGTGAAGCGGTCCTCTCTATTGCCACTCAAAAGGCAGATGCTCACATTCCAATCAGATAACCAATGGGAGAGACCCAGCATGATGTTGCCACTGTGGCACCGTTTATTTTTCAAATACCCTAGTGTCTGGAAAAGCTGACCTTCTTGATGCCAGTCTGACTGTGCATCTTTCTGGGCTCAGCAAAGAAGGCCCTTTGTTGGTGTGCCCATAAAGAGGCGGAAGGTTAGTAGACAGCCTGTGGCTAAAGCTAAAATATTCTGAGCTAGAAGACATTGGTTAAAATATGCTTGAATTTACAGTTAGCAACACCAACTCACACCAACTCTGGAGCTAGACTTCTGTATTCAAATCCAAATTTTGCTACTCAATTGATATGAGCAAGTTATTTAAGTTTCTTCATTTGTAAAATTGGGGTAATAATAATACCTACCTGACAGGATTATTATTAGGATTAACGAAATTAAGATATGTGAAGTGAGAACAAAATTAAGATATGTGAAGTGTGTTCAAAATTATCTGACACATATTAAGCATTGTGTGCATCATAATTATATATGTTTAATTTAAAAATACAGATAAATTGCATTATTTCAAACCATAATGTCAAGATTCTTAGAAGAATCTTACATCTTTCTATGTAATTATTTTTGTTTCAAACTACTTGAGGGTGAAAATAAAAATGCCCAAGAGTCTCTTCTATAACAATTTCATTAACCAAATCTAAATGTAAATATGTTTGTAGAATCAATACATTCAGTATTCTAGATAAAAGCAGAAAATCAGAAGAAATATCTACTTATAAATACAGATGCATAGATGGGTCTTTCTATGAGCAATATTTAATATTAAATCAAAGTTTGAAATACAGTACAATACTACATTAGTGAAAATCACATTTTAAGTAAGGTATGAGGGATTCTGAAAGCTATTTAACACTTTACAGTGCTATCACAGGGCATCATCACAAAAAAACTGGTCTAGGTGTTGCAATAATTTTGATACATGGGGAAAGTTCACAGCTCACTGGTCTTTAAATGTGAATATCCATATGTGAAATGATTTAAGGCTACTACTCTGCGCAGTAAGAGAATAGATACTCTAGATTGAGCTTGCATTGGTTATCTACTGTCTGTATTTTGAGTTCCTTTTATAGCTTTCCGAATTTGCCTTTACACCGGTGTTTTTAAAAAGCAAAATATTTAATACTCTCAAATTGGTATACTTGCTATGACATATCAAAGGAAATCAATACAAAAATAAAAATTAAGCAATTTGAAGATGGTTAGGTTATTGTTGCAAAAGTTTAATGTTAAAGTAGGCATTCATACTTGGTAAATATCTCAATTTAAAACCTACTTTGTTTTCAATAAAATTTTCATTTCATCATGTATGTGCTTGTTAAGATTTAAAAATGAGAAAATAAAATTTTAAAATTTTCTTCCTAGTAAGAGATCACTATATTAAGCATTTTTCTAAACTTTTTAGAAAATTTCTCCAAAGCAGAAAATTGAGTTTTTTTCTAAAGTTGAATATCAAACAGTTGATATCTTATCCAATAAGCTTTTTTTTTTTTTTTTTCCTTTTTGTCTTTTTTCATGCCTGGCAACGGATCGCAACCCTCAGTGTCGCGCCCGTACCGGACCGGGACCAGCCACGGGATCGCAACCCTCGGTGTTGCACCC
>NW_007734876.1:25809-51680 GCF_000696425.1 Galeopterus variegatus
ACTCCAAATTTTTAGTTATAAGGATCAGAGGAAACAAAGTATGATAATCATGTTAGAGTATTTTATACCATTTTTTCTGACATCTGTTATACATTCAAATTTGGAAAAAAAAATACTACATATAAATATAGGTTTCAGCTGCTTTAGGAATATTGAACCCTAAATTTAGTAACAAAAGATAATGAAATTAAAATTGGGATAATATTCTACATGTGATTACAGAATTACTGAAAACGAGATGTCATTATTACTCAGGGCTCAGCAATACCTACCTAGTAAGATAGTACAGGGATGACTGAGGGATAGTTAACTGCATCCTATATTTACTTAATGACATCTATTTCAGGAAGGGGTCCCCTTAGAGCAGTTTACAATAATTGCACCATTATTTAAAATGTTTTTACACAAATTTAGTTTCCTTATTTCTTCCAGATTTAGTCTAAAAATCATTTGTTTAGTATTTTTATTCTTTTATAACCTCATAACTGACTAAAAAGAAATTGGAAACAACATATAGTGATCTACCGAAATATAAATAACTAACATTCTTATTCATTCAGTACTGTCTTTTTTTGTTTTCCTCAGTCCTTATTATTTGTGTCTCTTAGCCTTTAAATTCTTACAGCACTAAACTAAATTCAGAGAATCTTTTTTAAAATAGTGATTAAATATACATAACATGAAATTTATTATTTTAGTTATTTTTAAGTGTATAATTCTGTGACATTAAATATATTCACACTGTTGTGAAATCTTCACCACTGTCAATTTCCAGAGCTTTTTCATCTTCCCAAACTGAACTCTGCACCCAGTAAATCCTAACTCCCATTTCCCTCTCCCCTCAGTCCCTGGAAACCACCATTCTGCTTTTTGTCTCTATGCATTTGACTACTCTAGTGCCTCAAATAAGTAGAATCATACAATATTTGTCCTTTTGTGAATGGCTTATTTCATTTAGCATAATGTTTTCAAGGTTCATCCATGTTGAAGCATGTGGCAGAATCCTTTTCATTTTTAAGCTGAAGAAGATTCCATTATTATTATACGATGCTATGTATGTATACACCACACTTACTTTATCCACTTACCAGTCAATCTACACCTGAGATTGCTTTTACTTTTTGCTATTGTGAATAATTCTTTTGTGAACATAGGTGTACAAATATCTGAAAATATAATGTTTTGATTCTTTGGACCCAGAAATGGAATTGCTAAATCATATGGTAATTCTGTGTTAATTTTATGAGGAACCATCATACTGTTTTCCATAGTAGCTGTACCATTTTACATTCCTGCTAGTAATGCACAAGGATTCCAAATTTCTACATCCTTGCCAACACTGGTGTCTTAGTCCATTTGGGCTGCTATAATAAAATACTGAAAGCAGTCTGAGCAGCTTTTAAATAACAGAAATTTAGTCCAAGACCAAAGGGTTGGCAGATGTGGTGTCTGTGAGGACCCACTTCCTGGTTCATAGACAGCTGCTGTCTTTTCAGCATTATCTAACATGGCAGAATGGGCAAGGGGTCTCTCTGGGCTTCTTTTACAAGGTCACTAATTCCATTCATGAAGCCTCTGCTCCCCTGATCTCATCACCTTCCAAAGGCCTACCTCCAAATGCCATCATCTTGGGGGTTAACGTGTTTTTTTTTTTTAAATGAAAAAAAAGTTTTATTGGACAACAGATGAAATTAAGGGCAACATATTTGAAAACATTTGGTGTAGATAGCAATGTTTATTAAAAGATGTAATGAAATTTTAATTTCTATGAAGTCATCAAAAAGGGTGAGACAAGTGAGGCACTCATAGGCATGCGCGGGCTGGCCCTTGCAGGAACTCGCAGTGAGCATGTCTCTTGTCTTACCTTGGGTCTGGTCCTTCTAGACAAAATCTGCATTTGTGGCCTAATGCTTCAGATTATCTAATTTACTATTTAAAAAATAAACTGATATTTTAATGAAACTTGTGTGTTTTTAATCTATTATGTTGTGATCTAATTTACATTTAATAGAATGTACCCATTGTAAATGTTCATTCAATTTAACAATGTAACCACCACCACAATCAAGAAACAGAACAACTCCATCACCCCAAAAAGTTCCCTTATACTCCTTTGCTATTACCTGTGCCTAGGGACTATTCCTCTGCTTTGTGTCATTACAGTTTAGATTTGACTCTTCACAACAACTTTATATAAATGGAATCATACAGTATTTGTTTTTAAATAACAAAATAAGGAAAAATATCTAAGACACTTCTCTAAAAATATTCCATAACAGAGATGGGTTATTTTTAGTTTCAATAAGTAAAAGACAGAACTGGATATATATGTCTGTGATTTTATTTTATTTTTTTCTCTTAACACTGGTTTTGAAAGCACTAGTGAGATTTCGGTGTGCTATGTAAAAACTGTGATTCAATTGACGAAACAGAAATATTGTACAGGACAACTTGAAGCAAACTAGTAGAATTATTATCATTCTATAGTCAATTAATTTGCATTTAACTTCAGCATTCATTTTGATTTTTGTCTTTATCAAGGGTCCCATCATAGATGTAAATTGAACTTTTAAGTTGCTTAAGAATAAAAGTAATTTTTCCTCTATCGTAATCAAAATCAACACCACAGCTAGACGTATTCAATTGAGTGACAAAATCATAAATATAATCATCTTATGTCAAATTATTGGTGTCCATGGCCACTGTATGAAGATGTATATACCTTTGAAAAATTTTTATAAACATACCAACTAAATAAAGAGTTTTTTTAAACATACTAGAAATCAGATACCATTGCTGTTTTTAATGATAAATCCCCTGTGTCACTTTCACAAACCTCTGAGGATTTTTAAACCACAGTTTGAGAAGGAAGGACTGATCTGTGTTTACAGGCCACTCTTGGGTCACTGATTAATGCATGCCACCAAAGAAAATTGTCTCTGGCTAGTTGACTTCTCTGACATCTCTACACTATTTTACACCACTTATCAGACCTCTTCTTTCTTTCTATCCTCACATTTTTTATTTCAAACCACCATTGTATAGTTGCTTCTCCAACCTATGTGGCTGACCTATCTCTCTTCTTCATAAGCTTCTCTCCCTTCTCCATGGTCACAATAGAGGACTAAACCCTCTGCTTTTCTCCCCTCTTCATGTTTTCCTTAATTTGCTTAATCTACTGCACTGATCCTGGGCCTGTTTCTCCAACTATTCATCTTGAAGGCTGCATTTCCCAGGGTCCTCTATCAGCTAGCTTCATTTGGTTAGACCAAATGGGGACACTGGAGGAGAAAGGAGGCATTGGCTGGAGGCTCTGAGGGAAGATAGAAGGATAGAGGAAAGGGAAAGCCAAAATATTTCTTTTCCATCCTCTCTCTGCCTTCGTTGCCATCTCTGATGCCTTGACTGGGGCTCTATGATTCAAGATGGCTTTTCTCACAAATCATTCTGGCTGTCAGCTGGGTTCTCCTTCATGTGACTTCTCATCTTCTAGTAGGCTAGACTGGGCACGGTGATCTGAAGGATCTGAGGGTTTCATGAGGGCAAGCATGGAGCTACAGGTTCCAGAATTCACATAATGTCACATCTGCCACATTCTATTTCTTGAAGCAAGTCACAAGGCCAGTTCTTCTTTATACCATAAACTTCTGGGGAAAGTCGGCAGCAAATTCTTCCTCTTGCCTTGCTATATCCATCATGCTGTCTTACTCTGTTTTGTGTTGCTATAGCAAAATACGTGAGACCAAGTAATTTATAATGAAAAGAAATTTATTGAATCAGCATTCCAGAGGCTGAGAGCTCCAAGATTGAGGAGGCAGCTTCTGGTGAAGACCTTCTCGCTGTGTCATCTCATGACAGAGGACAGAAGGGCAAGAGAGAGTAAGAGAGGGATGGGGGTTAGGGTTTTTACATATGAATCTTGGGGAGGCAAAGACACTCAGCACATAACAACTTGTTGTTTTCTGGGTTTTTTATTTTTCTTTTCCTTTACTATTATTATAGCCATCCTAATGGGTATAAAGTGGTATCTCACAATGTTTAGAATCAGTACTCTTAATAATTAACAATGTGTACTCTGAAGCCCACTTGAACAGCAATGCTTTAGAATACCCCAATGCCTCCCAGAGAGGTTCAGGGCTCTGCCCAGAGCCCCAGTGACGCCATTGAGTCACCCACTCTAGTTGAGGGATTGCTGAGCACTTCATTGTCTCCCTCAAAGCCTAAGGTACTAATCTTGAGCCCCTAAAGCCCTGCCCAGGGTTGTCCATTCAAGCTGAGGAGCTTCAGTACATTCCAATGCCCCTATCAGGGTCACGGGACACTAGCCAGGGTCCCAGCAAGTTTACCCAGGGTCACCCACCTCAGAAAAGGAGTTAGAGGGCATACAGGTAAATCTCCCAAGAGCTCAAGATCTCACCCATGACCTTTACTACTCAACACAATGTCACTAATTTTAGCAAGGAACTACTGAGTGCCCCAGTGCCTAGGCCATGGAGGCACTCACAGACAACTCCAGCATTGAATATGGTCAAAGTAACCACCTGGAGAGTACACTATTGCATCTTCCTGAAACCCAAACTAAAATACCCTTCTCAGTGGTCAATACAAAAGGCATCTACAGGAGGGAGTCTTTCTCTTCAAAAGTCACTCCAGAGTATTAGAAGAAGCAACTGCCCAAACAGATGCCCAGACACCAATGTAGGGATCCTAGAAATATATAAAAAGAAGAACATATGACATTCCCAAAGGAATACAATAATTCTCTAGTATCAGATGCAAAATAGCAGGAAACATTTGAAATGACTGAAAAGGAATTCCAAGCAACAATTTTGAGGAAACTCAATGAGAAACAAGAAAATTCAGATAGAGGACACAACAAAATTTGAAAAATGCTTCAGGATCTGAAAGAGGAATTATACAAAGAGATAGATATTATAAAAAAGAACATAGTAGAACTTTTGGAACTGATTCATTCAACAAAATAAAAAATACAACTGAGAGCATAAATAACAGCCTAGAGCAAGCAGAAGAAATAATTTCTAATCTCAAAGACAGGCTTTTTGAAATAGCCCAGGTGGACAGAAAAAAGGAAAATAATTCTTAAAAAATGAAGAAAATCTATTGAGAGCTATCATACAACCTTAAGAGCACAGACATCTGAATTATGGGTTTTTCAGAAGGGTAGGAGAAAGGAAAAGGCATTGAAAACCTATTCAATGAAATAATAAAGGAAAACCTTTTAGATATTGGGAGAGATACCAACTTCTAAATCCAAGTGGTTCAAAGATTCAACTCAGAAATGTCCTCCCCAAAACACATTGTAGTCAAACTATCAAAAATCAAAAAGAGAAAAGCCTAAACACAGCAAGATGAAAGCATCAAGTCACCTGTAATGGAGGTCCCATAAGACTGACAGCAGATTTCTCACCAGAAGTCTCAAAGACCAGTAGAGAATGGGATGATATATTCAAAGTACTAAAAGAAAACAACTGCCAGCCAAGAATATTATACCCAGCAAAACTATCCTTCAAAAAATGAAGTGTAAATAGTGTATTTCCCAGACAAACAAAAACTGCAGGAGTTCACCACCACACAACCAGCCCTGCAAGAAATCCTAAAGGAAATCCTACATCTGGAATTCAAAAAAAGATAATTACCATTATGAATACATGACAAAGTATAAAACCCACTGTTAGAGCCAATATACAATTGAGAAAGAGAAAGAAACCATATCTCACAACTACAAAAAAACAATGAGCACCAAAGACAAACAATAAAATGGAATGAAAAGAACAAAAGATATATGAATCAACCATACAAAAATCCATAAAATGCCAGGAGTAAGACAGTACCTTTCAGTAATACGTGTAAATGTAAATGTATTGGATTCTCCACTCAAAATACACAGACTGGTTGGATGGATTAAAAAACTATATGTTGCCTACAAGAAACTCATTTCACCTGTAAAGACTCACATAGACTAATATTAAAGGGATGGAAAAAGATAAACAACACAAATTAAAACCAAAAATGAGCAGGAGTAGCTATTCTTATATCAGATAAAATAGACATTAAATAAAAACTATAAAAAGAGACAAAGAAGGTGATTATATAATGATAAAGAGATCTGTCCAGCAAGAGGATATAACAATTGTAAATACATATGTAATCAACATCAGAGAACCTAGATATATAAAGCAAATATTATTAGACCTAAAGATAAGGATAGACCCCAATATAATACATGGGGAACTCAACACTCCTCTCTCAACAATGGAGAGATCAGAGTTGATAAATGATTTCAGTAAAATGCATGTGAAAATCAGCAGCATTTCTATACTCCAACAATGAATGAGCAGAAAAAGAAACCAAAAAAGCAAGCCCATTTACAATAGATACCAGAAAAAAATTAAATACCTAGGTACAAATTATTTAACCAAAGAGACAAAGGATCTCTAAAATTAGAACTAAAAATCACCACTGAAAGAAATTAAAGAGAACACACACAAAAAAAGGAAAAACTGCCTTCTCTTGGATTGGAAGAATTAACATTGCAAGAATGTCCATACTACCCAAAGTGATCTACAGATTCAATGCAATCCCCATCAAAATTCCAATGAAATTCTTCACAGAAATAAAAACAAACAAACAAACAAAAAAACACAAAATAACCTAACGTTTGTATGGAACCACAGAAGAGCCCGAATAGCCAAGCAATCCTGAGCAAAAAATATTAAAGCCAGAGGCATTACACTACCTGCCTTTAAATTATACCACAAAAGTTCAGTAAGCAAAACAGCCTGGTACGGTCATAAAAACAGACACAGGGACCAATGAAACATAATAAAGAACTCAGAAATCAATCTGCGTACTTACAGCCAGTCGACCTACCACAAAAGTGCCAAGAACATACATTGGGGAAAGGGTAGCCTCTTCAGTAATGGTGCTGGGAAAGTGATGTCCACGTGTAGAAGAATGAAACTAGCCCCTTACTTCTCACTGTATAACAAAATGAACTCAAAATGGATTAAAGACTTAAATATAAGACCTGAAACTATAAAATTCCAAAAAGAAAACACATGGGAAACACTTCAGGATGTAGGACTAGGTAAAGACTTTATGTAAAGACCCAAAACCACAGACAACAAATGAAAAATAAATAAGATTATATCAAACTAAAAAGCTTCTGCACAGCAAAGGAAACAATAAACAAAGTGAAAAGACAACCTACAGACTGGGAGAAAATATCTGCAAACTATACATCTCATAAGGGATTAATATCCAGAATATACAAGTAACTCTAATGACTTAACAATAAAAACACAAATAATCNGCAAGTCACAAGGCCAGTTCTTCTTTATACCATAAACTTCTGGGGAAAGTCGGCAGCAAATGCTTCCTCTCGCCTTGCTATATCCATCATGCTGTCTTACTCTGTTTTGTGCTGCTATAGCAAAATACGTGAGACCAATTAATTTATAATGAAAAGAAATTTATTGAATCAGCATTCCAGAGGCTGAGAGCTCCAAGATTGAGGAGGCAGCTTCTGGTGAAGACCTTCTTGCTGTGTCATCCCATGACAGAGGACAGAAGGGCAAGAAAGAGTAAGAGAGGGATGGGGGTTAGGGTTTTTACATATGAATCTTGGGGAGGCACAGACACTCAGCACATAACAACTTGTTGTTTTCTGAGTTTTTTATTTTTCTTTACCATTACTATTATTATAGCCATCCTAATGGGTATAAAGTGGTATCTCACAATGTTTAGAATCAGTACTCTTAATAATTAACAATGTGTACTCTGAAGCCCTCTTGAACAGCAATGCTTTAGAATACCCCAATGCCTCCCAGGGAGATTCAGGGCTCTGCCCAGAGCCCCAGTGACACCATTGAGTCACCCACTCTAGTTGAGGGATTGCTGAGCACTTCATTGTCTCCCTCAAAGCCTAAGGTACTAATCTTGAGCCCCTAAAGCCCTGCCCAGGGTTGTCCATTCAAGCTGAGGAGCTTCAGTACATTCCAATGCCCCTATCAGGGTCATGGGACACTAGCCAGGGTGCCAGCAAGTTTACCCAGGGTCACCCACCTCAGCAAAGGAGTTAGAGGGCATACAGGTAAATTTCTCAAGAGCTCAGGATCTCACCCATGACCTTTACTACTCAACACAATGTCACTAATTTTAGCAAGGAACTACTGAATGCCCCAGTGCCTAGGCCATGGAGGCACTCACAGACAACTCCAGCATTGAATATGGTCAAAGTAACCATATGGAGAGTACACTATTGCATCTTCCTGAAACCCAAACTAAAACACCCTTCTCAGTGGTCAATACAAAAGGCATCTACAGGAGGGAGTCTTTCTCTTCAAAAGTCACTCCAGAGTATTATAAGAAGTAACTGCCCAAACAGATGCCCAGACACCAATGTAGGGATCCTAGAAATACATAAAAAGAAGAACATATGACATTCCCAAAGGAATACAATAATTCTCTAGTATTAGATGCAAAATAGCAAGAAACATTTGAAATGACTGAAAAGGAATTCCAAGCAACAATCTTGAGGAAACTCAATGAGAAACAAGAAAATTCAGATAGAGGACACAACAAAATTCGAAAAATGCTTCAGGATCTGAAAGAAGAATTATACAAAGAGATAGATATTATAAAAAAGAACATAGTAGAACTTTTGGAACTGATTCATTCAACAAAATAAAAAATACAACTGAGAGCATAAATAACAGCCTAGAACAAGCAGAAGAAATAATTTCTAATGTCAAAAACAGACTTTTTGTAATAGCCCAGGTGGACAGAAAAAAGGAAAATAATTTTTAAAAAATGAAGAAAATCTATTGAGAGCTATCATACAACCTTAAGAGCAAGACATCTGAATTATGGGTTTTTCAGAAGGGTAGGAGAAAGGAAAAGGCATTGAAAACCTATTCAGTGAAATAATAAAGGAAAACCTCTTAGATATTGGGAGAGATACCAACTTCCAAATCCAAGAGGTTCAAAGATTCAACTCAGAAATGTCCTCCCCAAAACACATTGTAGTCAAACTGTCAAAAATCAAAAATAGAAAAGCCTAAACACAACAAGATGAAAGCATCAAGTCACCTGTAATGGAGGCCCCATAAGACTGACAGCAGATTTCTCACCAGAAGTCTCACAGACCAGTAGAGAATGGGATGATATATTCAAAGTACTAAAAGAAAACAACTGCCAGCCAAGAATACTATACCCAGCAAAGCTATCCTTCAAAAAATGAAGTGTAAATAGTGTATTTCCCAGACAAACAAAAACTGCAGGAGTTCACCACCACACAACCAGCCCTGCAAGAAATCCTAAAGGAAATCCTACATCTGGAATTCAAAAAAAGATAATTACCATCATGAATACATGACAAAGTATAAAACCCACTGTTAGAGCCAATATACAATTGAGAAAGAGAAAGAAACCATATCTCACAACTACAAAAAAACAATGAGCACCAAAGACAAACAATAAAATGGAATGAAAAGAACAAAAGATATATGAATCAACCATACAAAAATCCATAAAATGCCAGGAGTAAGACAGTACCTTTCAGTAATACGTGTAAATGTAAATGTATTGGATTCTCCACTCAAAATACACAGACTGGTTGAATGGATTAAAAAACTAGACCCAACTATATGTTGCCTACAAGAAACTCATTTCACCTGTAAAGACTCACATAGACTAATATTAAAGGGATGGAAAAAGATAAACAACACAAATTAAAACCAAAAATGAGCAGGAGTAGCTATTCTTATATCAGATAAAATAGACATTAAATAAAAACTATAAAAAGAGACAAAGAAGGTGATTATATAATGATAAAGAGATCTATCCAGCAAGAGGATATAACAATTGTAAATACATATGTAATCAACATCAGAGAACCTAGATATATAAAGAAAATATTATTAGACCTAAAGATAAGGATAGACCCCAATATAATACATGGGGAACTCAACACTCCTCTCTCAACAATGGAGAGATCAGAGTTGATAAATGATTTCAGTAAAATGCATGTGAAAATCAGCAGCATTTCTATACTCCAACAATGAATGAGCAGAAAAAGAAACCAAAAAAGCAAGCCCATTTACAATAGATACCAGAAAAAAATTAAATACCTAGGTACAAATTATTTAACCAAAGAGACAAAGGTCAGAAAAAAATTAAATACCTAAGTACAAATTATTTAACCAAAGAGACAAAAGATCTCTAAAATTAGAACTAAAAATCACCACTGAAAGAAATTAAAGAAAACACAAAAAGAAGGAAAAACTGCCTTCTCTTGGATTGGAAGAATTAACATTGCAAGAATGTCCATACTACTCAAAGTGATCTACAGATTCAATGCAATCCCCATCAAAATTCCAATGAAATTCTTCACAGAAATAAAAACAAACAAACAAACAAACAAAAACACAAAATAACCTAATGTTTGTATGGAACCACAGAAGAGCCCGAATAGCCAAGCAATCCTGAGCAAAAAATATTAAAGCCAGAGGCATTACACTACTTGCCTTTAAATTATACCACAAAAGTTCAGTAAGCAAAACAGCATGGTACTGTCATAAAAACAGACACAGGGACCAATGAAACATAATAAAGAACTCAGAAATCAATCTGCGTACTTACAGCCAGTCGACCTACCACAAAAGTGCCAAGAACATACATTGGGGAAAGGGTAGCCTCTTCAGTAATGGTGCTGGGAAAGTGATGTCCACGTGTAGAAGAATGAAACTAGCCCCTTACTTCTCACTGTATAACAAAATGAACTCAAAAAGGATTAAAGACTTAAATATAAGACCTGAAACTATAAAACTCCAAAAAGAAAACACATGGGAAACACTTCAGGATGTAGGACTAGGTAAAGACTTTATGTAAAGACCCCAAACCACAGACAACAAATGAAAAATAAATAAGATTATATCAAACTAAAAAGCTTCTGCACAGCAAAGGAAACAAACAAAGTGAAAAGACAACCTGCAGAATGGGAGAAAATATCTGCAAACTATACATCTCATAAAGGATTAATATCCAGAATATACAAGTAACTCTAATGACTTAACAATAAAAACACAAATAATCTGATTTTAACAAGCTGAATAGACATTTCTCAAAAGAAGGCATAAAAATGGCCAACATAAAAGAATGCTTAATATCACTAATCATCAGGGAAATGCAAATGAAAACCACATTGAGGTAACATCTCACCCCAAGTAGACTAGCCATTATCAAAAAGTCAGAACATAAAAAGTGCTGACAAGGATGGAGAAATTCTGCCATTAACAACAGTATTGATGAGCTTGGAGAAAATTATGTTAAGTGAAATAAGCCAGACACAGAAAAAGAAATCTTAAATGGTCGCTTATAAATGGAAGGTTAAAAATAAATGAAGAAGGAAGGAAGGAAGCAAAGAAGAAAGGAAGGAAGAAAGAAAGAAAGAAAGAAAAAGAAAAGTCAACCATAACAACACGTTGAACTTTCAGGAGAGAACAAAAACTGTGGTTTCTAGAGGTGGGAAAGGGGGGTATGTAAGGGGGATATCAAGAAATGAGTTAATGGACACACAAATCAGCCAGTAAGAAAAAATAAGTTCTATTAATGTACAGTTGAGCTAGGCACCTGTAATTAACGCTAATTACTCCATATTATCAAAGGACTACAAGAGAGGAGATCAAATGTCCTCAACACAAAGAAATGATCATGTTTTGTAATGATGGATATGGTAATTATCCTGACTTGATCATCACACATTGTGCNAGAAAGAAAGAAAGAAAGAAAGAAAGAAAGAAAGAAAGAAAGAAAGAAAGAAAAAGAAAAGTCAACCATAATAACATGTTGAACTTTCAGAAGGAGAGAACAGAACTGTGGTTTCTAGAGGTGGGAAAGGGGGGCATGTAAAGGGGATATCAAGAAATGAGTTAATGGACACACAAATCAGCTAGTAAGAAAAAATAAGTTCTATTAATGTACAGTTGAGCTAGGCACCTGTAATTAACGCTAATTACTCCATATTATCAAAGGACTACAATAGAGGAGATCAAATGTCCTCAACACAAAGAATTGATCATGTTTTGTAATGATGGATATGGTAATTATCCTGACTTGATCATCACACATTGTGCATAGGTATTGATATTCAACTCTGCACCCCACAATTATGTATAATCAAATGAATTAATAAAAACATAAAAATAAATAATCAGGATTATGCTTTGACCTGATTTTTAAATACCCTACATAGTACATAACCATTGTGCATAGGTATTGATATTCAACTCTGCACCCCACAATTATGTATAATCAAATGAATTTAAAAAAACATAAAAATAAATAATCAGGATTATGCTTTGACCTGATTTTTAAATATCCTACATAGTACATAATGGTAGTGAGAGAAGATGTCATTGATTATGGCTTTTTAAAATATTTTGTCTGGGTAAGATAAAATTTACCACTCCTGTACCAATCTTCACCATTAATTATATTGCTGTGATGGGAGTAGTGGTTGTTATTTTACTGTTTTGGAAACACTTTTTTTTATAAAATTTACCACTCCTGTACCAATCTTCACCATTAATTATATTGCTGTGATGGGAGTAGTAGTTGTTATTTTACTGTTTTGGAAACACTTTTTAAAAAATTGAACTTGTAATTTTGAGATAATTATAGATTCACATGTAGTTGTGAGAAATAATACAGATAGACTGTTTCCTCTGATGATAACATCTTTCAAAACTGTAGTACAATATCAGAACCACCATACTGGCATTGATACATTCAAGATACAGAACAGTATCCATCACCATAGAATTTATCTTGTTGTCCTTTTATGGTCATATCTACTTCCCTTCTGCTATTACTTGTCGTCTATTTTCCATTTCTGATTTTGTTGTGTTAAGAATGTTACACAAATTTTTTTATGAGTGCATCATGACATTTAATACAGTTAGCAGCAGTCAATAAAAATAAAATCTAAATCTTACATATTAGATTAATTTCCTAGAGCAGCTGTACAAAGTACCACACTCTGGGTTAAAATTTTGAAATATAATATATACATCTATATTTGTCTTTCTTTCTTTCCTTCTTTACCTATCTAAATTACACAATAAATAAACTTTTAGGATGGGCCTTTTTTACTCCAATTTTCTAGAAATATCCAAGCAATCCATCCAAGTTGTGTGTTTTAATAATAGTTCATTCCTTTTTATTGCTGAGCAATATTCCATGGTATGGACATGCCAGTTTGTTTAAACATTCACCCGCTGAAGAACATCTTCTAGTTCCTAGCTTTTGGCTATTACAAATAAAGCTGTTATGAACATTTATGCATAGGATCTTGTATGAATATAAGTTTGCATTTCTCTGGGATAAATGCCGGAGAGTGCAATTGGTGCATCATTTGATAGTGAATACTTAATTTTATAAAAAACTGCCAAACTGTTTTCCAGAGTGGCTGTAATATTTTACATTCTCAGCAGCAATATATGCACGATCTAGTTTCTCTGCATCTTGCTAGGATTTGATGTTGCCACTATTTTTCATTTTAGCCATCCTGAGGAGTATGCAGGAAAACGCTTTTTTGAACTAATCATTGATCATGGAGGCAAGAAAGTAGGGGAATAAATTCTGAGTGTTTTTTTTTTTTCCTTTTCTTTTCTCTCTCTCTTTTTAAATGTAAATCCACTTGAGCGTATAATTGGGAAAAATTCCTGCATTCTAAGGATAGCAGAATGCAACTAGCTTCATAAGGGCTGATTTGTGATAAGTATAAAGTAAAGCTACAAGAGAAATATTTGAATTAGGGAACAAAATCTCAAACTTAATCATTTTAACTCACTGATTCTCAAACATTTTCTGCGAGACTTCTAGGTAAAAGACATGGTGCTATTCCTAAAGGAAACAGATACAGTATCTACCACCTTCATGGAGTTCATAATAGGAAAACACTGAATGTATCAATAGAGCTAGTACTGTACTTTAAGGGGTTAACTCTACCATGGCTGACAATTTTTTCTAACCCTTACTCACCAAGGTTTTTCTGCTACTGTGATTTATTTTGTATATCATAACCATAATAGAAAGATATTGAATTTTATATTCTTCCACTTAATGTGATTTTTCAATATCATGTTTGATTGTGTCATGAAGTGAGTCTACAATATCTATAAGACTCTTCCTACTAAAATATCATATGCAATATCAACTAGCAGATATAATGATAATTATTATAATAACAATGAACAGATTTTGCAGTTGGGAGAAATCCCAGTCCAATCAACGAGCAAGCTGCAAATTCCAGTAAAAATTAAGATATTGTGAACATATCAGTTCTTCTGTGCAATTATTCCTGGTTGTTGTGAAACAGAAAGAAAAAAACAATTAGTCAAAAAGAGCCATATCTATAGTTATGAGATAATGAATATGCCAAATTTTTACAAATATTGCAAGATCTGTGTAGCTTGCCAAAATTGACATGGTGAAAAATTGTCCTAAGACAGAATTTTTTTTAAGCATGTCCCTACTTTAATTGATTATTATTTTAAAAAATAAAAACAATGTAGGAAGCATCTCAACAAAGACATTTCAGAATAGAGTACCTTCAGGTTTTAGGAACACTTCACAAATTGAATGTCTGTGCTCGATAATTACTTTAACTCAGTTACTCCCTCTGCTCCAAGAAGATTTCCTCTGAGAGATCTGGACACCATTGCACCATTAAGATTATTTACAGAGATTGAGAAAATTAATAAGAACGGATGCAAAAAGTATTGGCATAATGAGGTTACCAGAATTGGAAATTAACAGCGTCAGCATCTTTTCTTCACCTCTTAGCAGCACTCAGCACGGCTGACCCCATCCTTCTACGCACATCTGGCTTCAGAGACCCTCTCATATTTTCTTGTACTTCACTGGCACTTCTGACTCTTCTTTAGGAGCTTCTCTCCTCCTGCCTTGAATGTTGGAGTTGACCTGAACTCTCTTCCACATCCTCCGTGTTTTCCCTTCCTACACTCTTTTTCCAAGGTTGTCATTCATTTCCAGGGAATATGCTGAATGAAATCCTCAAATTTCTATCTATAGCTTAGACCTCTTCTCTGAGCTACAGACTCATATACACAATTGTTTATTGACATTTCTACCTGGACATTTCACACACGTCTCAAACTAAACATGTCCAAATTTGAACTATTGATTTTACTTCCCAAGTCCATCCTAATCCACTTAGATCTTTCTGTTTTATTAAACGGCATTACTACCTACCTGGTTAGCCAAGTAAGAAATCTTGATATAACTCTTTCTCTCACTACCCTTGTCCTAGTTAAGCCTTGTAATTTTTTATAACAAAAATATATATATATGGGATATTTCCCTCATCTCTATCTTCAGTGTCATCATGCTAGCCAAGGCCACCAACTTTCATTGTCAAAAATACTGGAAAATCTTTCTAATAGTTTCTCCATGTCTGTACTTATTATTTCTAATCTATTCTTTATGAAGCAGCTAGAGAAATCTTAAAATTGGAATCAGTTTCTGTCATGCCTTGCTTAAAAACAAATGTAATTTGATTTTTTTTTTTAACCATGATATAATCTGGCCGTGATTTGGCTTTCACATACCTTTTCAACTTCATATAATGCCGCTTCCTCTACCACACTAGCCACCTTTCAGCTCCTTGAACAAGTTCAGTTCTTTTTCTGCTTGTACCTTCATTCTTTACATATATTTCTGATATGTTTTTTATGTTCTAATTTAAATTCTGCATCCTCAGAAAGGCCTTTCCTAACTACACCACTAAATCAGTACCCACCTAATCTACACTTTTCTTTATCAGAGAGCTCTTTTTTGTATCATTAATAGCACTTAATTTAACTTTTAACAAGTGTATTTTCTCATTTCCTTTGTTACTGTTTTGCTGTTTCACTAGACTATTATTTTCACAAACGGACAGCCATTTGTTGTCTTCTTTTCCATTATACCCTGTATACCTACCTAGCTCTTGGAATAAAATTGAACAAATATTTGTGAAAACTTAAACAAGTATTAAAAACAGGCCCAATCAGAAGAGCTAGGCATCCAGAAATTTGAAAGATCCATTTGGTTGTTGAAGTAAGTCTAAGACAACCTAATTATAAATTATAAGAAATCTAGGTAAGCAAGAATATTCATCAGTTAGATAGCCACGTTAGGCAGTGGTCCATAAAGATGGTCTGGTGGAATCAGAATGATCTGGCACTATAAAGACCAGCCCTGGGAACTGAAGATTAAGAATAAAACTGAAATATACGTGAGTTCTCACAACTACTAGGCATGGTGCCATGCCTTAGAAACAAGCTCTAAATTTAGATCATGAAAATAATATGCATGATTTTTGAGTGCTTGATTACAATGAACCAGAAGATAGCCATGACATTAGAATTAGGCCTAGCAATTAAACATTTCATTTAGAAATTTTTAAATTTTTCTTGACTCTGGAGAGGGTATTTTCTAGTACCCAGAAGGTGACACCTGAGCACTAAATCTGCAGTTGTGGTTTTGTGCAATACAGCACTACTCAAAACATAGGCTTGGAGATCAAATCAACCTGAATTTATCTTTAAAGTTAGATATTTAGAATCAATGAGATCTTGGAAAATCTTTGAGAGCTCCTGAACTTAATTTTCAAATAAAATACTAGCTTCTTAGGATTGTTGTGAAGAATAAATGATTAGTGTATACAAAAGTCTTTCCATGATACATAGCATATTGTAATCATTCAGTAAATGCTGGCTACTACTATTCATATTTTAAGCTTTTGCTCTGAGATTTGGGAAGTGCTGGGATTGTGGGTGACTTGGAGGGAAGAATAAAGAATAGGCAGGCCATTAGCAGGGCTCTGACTGCACCATTCTCCCTGCTGCTCTCCCTCCCTACATTCTCCCGCTGCAGGTTCTTGGCTCTGCACAGAAGGTACACTGTGGCCATCTGTGTGTGTGAGAAGGAAGGATGTATTCTTACCTACTCTAGGGATGTGCTCCTTAGTCTTTCCAAAGATATTTCAATGAAACTTTCAACATTTCATTTTAAGAAATTAAGTAGGCTCTGTGAGAAGATATTCTAATCATGATCAAAAAAATCATGTAATGTGTGAAATGCTATAGTTTACACTAAACTGCACTGAAGTAAGTTACTTGTTGGATATTTCCTATTTTTACACAAAAAAAGGAGTAAATTGCTTTTAGTGGTTTTTTTGTTTGTTTGTTTTGAGGTTTTTTTGGATTGTTTAGTCTTAGTGCAAGTCAACCACAAAGATGAAAATAAAATTAAGAATGAGTGAGTCTCAATATAGGGATGGAATTATTAAGCACAGGCCTATTGTTCTCTGGCATTCCACACTAGCCAGAATTTAGATCTCGTGGTTCATATCAATATCGGAAGGAAAAGAGATGTTCTTTCAGTTCTCAGGTTGTATAATATAGACAAAGTACAACTAGGTAAATTCAGAACTGAATTAGCAACAAGCATCAAGTGTGTGTGGTATAGATTTGGGGGATCCTTTAATACACACATACAGAAAATTTGGAAGAAGATAAAAATGTTCTAGGCATGTAGGTCACTGCTGAAGATTCATGAGCAAGCATAAATACCACTTACAGTGCTGCCAGCAGAGATGGCACTGGCTTGTCACCAATACAGCAAGTAAAATTGCCATGGGGTCAGGGAAAAAGAATCAAAGAAGAAAGTCAACTGGAAATTTTCATGTGCACAGCAAATATAAATATGTTTTTCTCCCTGGGCATAAATCCCAGAGCACTATCACCATGAAACATTCATCTTGATAATCAGATAAGGGTAAAAAAGAGAAGACAGGAAGAAAGGGAGAGGGAGAAAGGAAGGGAGGAAGAAAGGAAGGAAGGGGACTCATGTTCTTAGAGGCCACTGAGAGGAAAGTCTAAGGAGTGCTGTAGCAGGGGCCCTTATTTAGGATCTCTTCCTTTCCCTGTGTATTGTATCTTCTTCCACACAAAAATACTAACGTGGTTTAATGATTGTGCCAAACTACATTAGCCTATAAAATGCTATGTAATTTTAAGTCTAATACTAGGTTATTTCCAAAAAAGGAAGAAAACTGAATAATTTTAAATCAAATTCATTAGAGAAACTTAAAATTTATAATGCAGAAAAATTGGATGTTTTCTGAACCATATCATAGTATGGTAAATATTCAGAATTTTGAATTGTGAGGGGAAAGATGGAAATTAAATTATGATATATTTTACAATAGAAATATTGGAAGGAGGTGTGCATTTATAATAGATATACAGAGGTCATAAATGTAAAATTACATATTTCTGAAATATCAGAATATTTCTGTTTATATGATCATCCAATTTCAGTGCTTCAGAAAAGGAAGACAAAAATTCATGTAAAAATTTTATTGGTGCTCTATCTACTACATAGCGAACTACATTTGGGAAATTGGAATTCGTTATTTTAGGTTCCATTTTATAGCAGGGTTTGTTGGGCATCAAATACTCATTGATTTATAATACAAGTGTAAAAATAAAAGATTTTATCTGCGTGGCACTTTTAGCTACAAAAAGATGAGAGGTAAGCATGCACTTTGTTGAAAATGAATGCAAATTTTCATATAAAAATATAATGTAAAATTGAAAATAAAGATGTGTTTTTAGAAAGAATAAGTAAAATTTGTGCCTGGTAACTAATGAAGTATGACAGAATGGAAGCATTAATGAGTCAAAGAACAGGGTGACTTTAGTTTGAGTTTTGGAAGGGTCTCCTATGCTCTTTGAGTCTCAGTCTCTTGATCTGTCAAGTTGTATGAGGATCAGAAACAATGTGAATAAAATGCCTAAGAGTGCCATTACTAATAAAAATAAACTCTGGCCAACTCGTTAATTCTAAGGAACTTATTTGCAGCCTTCTAATTTTTGAATGACCTAAGGAGTGTTTTCTTTGATATCTTAAAACACCTTGAGTTCAAATTTTAGATAAATGTCAAATATTTCCAAATTTTAAAATTTGAAATTTAGGGAAGTATTATTGTAGAACAAGGTGGAGATATAGTTTTTCATCTCTTCCGAATCGTATAGTTCTTGTGAATAGGGAGGATTGAGTTTGTAATAGACATAACTGCCATTTACTGTGCACTTTGAATGTTAAACACCACACATATACGATATAGACAACCACCTGTTTGACATCATCACCTGCAGACCTAAATGTTATCTCACACTTCGTGTGGAACCTCCTCTATGCCCACCTGTTCCATCCCGACTCTGCTCCCAGCCCCACCAAAACCATAGCTGCTTCCTCATTTCAGCCAATGACACCCCTATTTTGCTAGTACCTGAGCCAAACAACCTGAAGTCATCCTTGTCTCTTCTTCTCACAGCAGTTGGCTCTACCTTCAATCCCTATCTAGAATTCAACCACTTCTCACTTCTGCTCCTACTTCTCCCACCAGGCATGGGACACACTCGTGTTTTGCCTGGGTCAGTACAATCCGCTCCTATCTGGTCTCCACGCTCCTGAAAACTGGCTCTGACGCTCCTCCAGTGTGTCTTTGCGGCACTCAAATGAAATCTCCAGGGCAGCTGCCCCCCCTTAAGTCTGCTTCCTTAGCTCAGAAGTCTCTGGTTTTTTTGGATCCCATCTTCTTTTCTCTCCCACTCTCAAATTAGCCCTTTATTAAACAAAATAAGAAAGGAAAAAAAAGTAGAACAAAACACACTAAAGATAGTCTCTCTCTCTGTCTCCCCTCCCCCCTCCCCCGGGCAGGAAAGTCCTTTTGCTAGATACAAAACTGTCTGTTTTCTACTTCTTAGCCTGGAGGGGGAAATTCTGCTCTGAAACCTGAAGGGAGGTAGTGAGCTGGGCATGAATGCTCTCCCAGACTCTCATAATGTGTCTACTGACTTCTAATAAAGTAGAAAAAGATCAAGTTTTTATGTCAAAGAAGATAACATGTTCGTATGTCAGTACACCCCTCTGATATCAACCAACTTAAGATTCAGTCGAAAACTTTTTATTTATTGGGAACAAAATGAAATGTGCATAAGTAGCTAACATTCTGGAGACGGGGGCTGGTCAAAGTGTCCTCTAAATGCAACATTCCCAGTCAATGCTCACATCTCTGGATGATAAAATGTAATAGGTTTCCAAGAAGAGTGAATATATGCATATTTTTTAAGCCTTTGGCAAATAATTGTCAGAAGTGAGAGACAGCCTCTGCAAATAATTTTTGTATTAAGTTCTTTTAATTTTGGTATTATGTTTGTTTTTATATTAGCTTCTAGATATTGCTATATTTTAATAAAATAGTCTAATTATGTGATAGCTTCATGATAAGTAGTATTTTATGAGATGGGTTAAGTCATGGTTAAAAAGGAATATAACTAAAACTGATGCACACCAACAATATTTTGATGTTTGTGGAAAAGCAAGCAGTGTTTTATGTTTTATGTGTAGTACCTATTTTGCTATAACCCTATAAAATAAATTTTTTTAATCTTCCAAATGACTGATGCATCAGTAATATGTTTTTGAACAGAAAATCATGCTACAATATTTACAATACTGTCAAGATTCACTTTCATGATACAGCACTATAAAATTTTCTCTTTTTTGAAATAGCAGGACACTAATTGAAATTAGTATCCAATATTTATTTTTTCTTAGATATCTTGTATTAATATGAAGCACCATTCTGTTTCTGAGTAAACAAATAATGCTATGAAAATCATTATCTTTTTAAGCCAAATAAAATCTTATCCTAGAACTAAAGTCTCCTTCTTAGTATTTGAATATATTACACCAGTATCAATCAAAATTAACCTAATAAAAAAATTAGTTAAAAAATTAACTAAGTAGAAAAAAATAATTAACCTTTAAAAATTAGATTTGGAAAGGTTTACTATCATTTTTCTATTTTCTCGAGTGTTAAATAAATGTCTTTTCTATTAAATAAACCCATCTCCCTACAAAGTAAAGTGTGAACCTCTTCTAAAATAAGAAGAAAATAAAAAAGCCATTCCTGGGCTTGATCCATGACTACTGGAGATCTTATCTGTAATTAAATTAAATCAAGTTAAACTAAACTAAATAAATATTGAATGAGTCTACATTTACAAAACACTGTAGCCACTGGTGAAAAAACAAAGTTAAATATGATGAAGCATTTCATATAGTAATAGTAGAACCATTCTATTTGGTTCAGTTCTTTGAAAAATACACATAAAGCCCATAAGATGCAAACACATAAGAAAGTCAGCTTCACAAATAATTTATTAAACCAACCTTTGAACAAGTTTGTCAGACACCAAACCTTGCCATGCTTTCTGTCCCAATTTGGTTCCTCCAATCTCACTTCCCTTTTTGATATCCTTGGATTTCAGCAAACATTCTTCATACAAGTTCCATGTCTCTGTAGACCTCTCCTCGGCACTACCTAGACCTTTTCACACTGGGAGCTGCTTTTGGCAGCCTCTGAGACTCAGCACAGGCCTCCTGGAAGGATTTTAGACCCATCTGTTACATGTGGCTTGCAGGATATCTGCTTTTCCACTTTATAACAGAGCAACAAAAAGCCTTGAACTTCTTTCCTGTCTTTTTATTTTTTCATAATCTTTTCTTTTTGTATTATTGTAATAGAGGTCTTTAATTCTAAAATAATTGATTCTGTAGGCTAATAGTCAACAGGGAGAGAAAACATAAAAGAGGCAATCCATAAACTTAATTCTAGCCAGCAGTTTAATATGTTCTCTCTCTCTTTCTCTCATTATAACTGAAAAATTAAGCAATAAGGGTTCCCTTTCCCTAGCTCATTTCTAAAAAGAGTGCTAAAAGTAGTGGAAAGACAAAAAGTTAATAAAAGAAATAGATGAAACAAAAAACTAAATTAATCCACCCATTAAATCACTCTTTCCCTGATAGCAGAGATGACCATCTGGGTTTTGATTTTCAGATACAATCTACGGTCCTGAGATACTGAGATTTTAAAATGAATGCCCTCTGTTTTATTGAGGTCACTTAATTCACTAAAAAGGGCAAATGGAGTATATAAATCATCTGAAGCCCTTTCTTGCATTCTTTATTTCACTTGGGTTGAAGTATTTTACTCAAAGGTATAGAAATTATTTTACATTGTTTATATATCTACTTCAGAGTGCTTAAAAGATATTAAAATTCTGTATCTACAAATGGAGTATATAAATCATCTGAAGCCCTTTCTTGCATTCTTTATTTCACTTGGGTTGAAATATTTTACTCAAAGGTATAGAAATTATTTTACATTGTTTATATATCTACTTCAGAGTGCTTAAAAGATATTAAAATTCTGTATCTATTTTTTTTTAACCTAGATACCAGCCTATGTCAATTTTCCCAAAAGAACACAGGAAGAGTTCTACTTGACAAATCACTTAAAGTTTCATCCTTGCAAGCATCTTTCTTTTCATTATAGGTTAATGAGGAAAGATGCTGCTCATTTCAGTGCCATAGCTTTTATGTTTGCAAATGATTTTTTTTACATGTTAATGTCTGTCAAAATAATTTGAAAGCAGTTATGTTTTGGCTCACTTTTTCCCTATAATTTTCTTTGATGTCATTACCAATTCTTTGAGAATTTTTTCTTTTGTATAAAAGGCTTGAAATGATGAAAAGAAAATGAAGTATTTTTTTCTCTTATTTGATTGGGAACTATAATATTTTAGGAGAAAAGATGTAGATTTAATGAAAAATAATACGCAGTGTTCAATTATTTAAAGCTCCACATTCTTCCCAGAACAGCATTCATAGGACACATTCCGGCTGGAATTATCTTAGTCAGAGATTTTAATTATCAATAGAAGTAAATGGCTGTCTAAAGGTATTTGAAGTATGGATGTACGGTGTGAGTGCCAAACAAAAGCAAGCACATGTAATCCATTGACAAACATTTCTTGAGCACTGTCTCTGTGTCAGGTACCACCATAGTCACTAAGAGATACTCATGAACGAGGCAGAAGTGAGCATGCTCACATGAAGGTCACAGTCTGGGAAAGAGCCATATGCTAAATGAATTATGCTACCTGCTAAATCTCACAGATACTTGGTCTTCCGATCTCTCAGCACATTGTGATTCACAATACATTGACATAAAGGCATGGAAATATTCAACGTTTTTATAGTATTTCCAATTTACACCCTGAAAGACCAACCACAGTAACAAATCTTAAAAGCCAATGGAGGCAAAAATTAAGATAGAGTTGGAGAAGTAAGAGAAATTGGTGAAGTATGCAGAGGACAGAGAAAAATGATAACAGAGACTTATAAGTGTGGCATATGCTAACATTAATAAAGCAAGTGTATTTCACAGGGCCTAGCTTCCAAGGCCCTGTAGTTTCAGGTAGAGCCTAACTTTTTAGAACTACACATAGAAATGTTAAGCTTGCAAAAGACAGAAAACTTTCCCCAGGCTCAAGTCTCCATTGTAGATAAAGAACTGTATGTAACACAGCAAAATTGTTGGCTCTAAGGGCAGATGTCCTTGGTGCAACTAAACCTCGTGACTGTTGCTATGACAATTATCTTACTGCTCTTTTTGTAACCACCTGTGTTCCTTTTCTCTAACTTTCTGGCCTGGAGAATAAATACTGAGTGAAGACCCTAGTTTGGGGTTATTTTTCTGAGGAATACTTCTCTCCTCAGGGTTCCTGGGAAATTAACCCCTTTGGAGACTCTCACTGCTCAGAAGAAATGGGCTTTGAGTAATCCTTTGCATCTCCGTCACCCTGGGAGAGGTGACATATAAGTTAGAGGTTTAGGTGTAAAAGAAACAAAACAGGTAAAAATGGCAAAAGTTGAGCAAGTAGGGAACCAGATTTCAGTGTCTTACTGAGTTAAATCTTGATGTAGGTTTAACAAGATAAGTTGATGGGCAGTTTTCCATGGTAATGATTTCAAATCCTAATAAAATAATAAATCAGTGGAAAATGACCTGTTATGTTTATCTGTAGCTCCATGGAAATACTTTCTAGCAGGTGGTGGGCCAATTTTGATGAAGGGGAAAAAGAACAGTCTGAGTGCTTATGGTGGAACATTCATAATGAAGAAACAAACCAACCATGAATGAAAACAACGTATGGACAGCAGCTCATAAAGTTAAGTGTTTAGGCTAGAGCATTTTAATAGGACTCCTTTAAAAAGGAAAATTATAGTTCCAAACACATAAAATTTGTGTCTGTGTTAATAAACATAATTTATAAGATCATCAAAAAACTAAATGAAGTATATGACATATTTGTAGAATGGTGGAGAAGATTTGTTTTGGACACAACATGTAGAATTGAAAAAATAATTTTATATCAAACAATCCAATCCATACTAGTCTTGACTGAGAGGAAACAGTATCTAAATCATACTGACTAATGATGCAGATCATATATGTGAGGAAACCAAATACTTGTACATGAAAGACGATAGGCCAACCATAAAAACCACTTTGTTTCACCAATTATCCCATTGATTATAATGAATTTAAATTTAAGTAATTGAACTCAAATTGCATTGCATAAACAATTTTATTTTTTGAGAAAGACATAACTTTATGTAACTTTTACTTACATAATAGGAGACGACTACTTTGAGGAGAAATAAACAATGACTTTTTTTCCTCTGTTGTAGTGTCTTTCTACCAAATTATGTTGTAGACATCATTGTGATCTGTTAAACTAGTGTTAAGTCAAACCATTTGATTAATGTTAACAAATACTATGTTATCTTGGGCTTCTTTTCATCTTTATTCATAATTTAGGGTAACCCACAAGTTATTCTCATTTGACAATTATCCATTTACTAAAAGTCATAAGTGACAGAGTAATACTGTAGCATAACAATTAAAGTGAAAAGAAAAACTGATTCATTCATTCCTTCAAACAGTATTCCTGGTGAAAAGAATATGAAAGAAAACAAAAGCAGACAAAAGCCATATTCTTAAAGGGCTTATATTTTAGTTTGGAAAGGACATACACAACAGAAATGAATTTTTTCA
This sequence comes from Galeopterus variegatus, assembly GCF_000696425.1. Classification (NCBI taxonomy): domain Eukaryota; kingdom Metazoa; phylum Chordata; class Mammalia; order Dermoptera; family Cynocephalidae; genus Galeopterus; species Galeopterus variegatus. The sequence continues at coordinate 50,876 of NW_007734876.1, forward strand.
CAGTTCTGGAGGCTAGAAATCTAAGATCTAGGTTTTGGCAGGGTTGTTTCTTCTGAAGCTTCTCTTGATGACTTGTGGATGGCCATGTTTTCTTTCTCTGTCTTCACCTAATCTTCCCTCTGTATTGATCGTCTGTGTTCTAATCTCCTCTTCCATAAGAACAGCAGCCATGCTGGATGAGGACCCACCACAATGACCTCGCTTAATCATAATTACTTCTTTAAATACCTTCTTTCCAAATACAGTCACATTCTGAGGTATTAGTGGTTAGGGTTTCACATATAAATTTTGGGCAGACATAATTCAGCCTATAACAATCATCTTTCAAACTTTAGACATCCTGGAAAAATTATTCTACTGCAGTTCTAAAGTTACATTTACCTGATGACCACTGAAGTGCAGCACATTTTTACATGTTTTAGCAGATCTTTAGGTAACCTTTTTTGTGAAGCACATGCTTAATTACTTTGCCCACCTTTATATTTTTTGCATGTTAATCATTTGTTAGATTATGATTTAAAATATTTTCCTTGATTCTGTCACTTGCTTTTCACTCTCTGAATAGAATCTTTTGACAAATGGCACTGTTAATTTTAATGTAGTCTAATTTATCAATCCATTTCTTTAAGGTTGATACTTATTTTGTCCTATATAAGCAATCTCTGACTATCCCAGAGTCATGAAGGTATTCTTCATTGTTTTCTATAAGAAGCTTAACTGCTTTACATTTCACATTTAGGTCCACAATCCATATTTTTTCCCATTATGATATCTAATTGTTTGACTGTATTTGCAAAAAAGACCA
>NW_007734876.1:51870-53551 GCF_000696425.1 Galeopterus variegatus
ATCTTTAGGTAACCTTTTTTGTGAAGCACATGCTTAATTACTTTGCCCACCTTTATATTTTCTGCATGTTAATCATTTGTTAGATTATGATTTAAAATATTTTCCTTGATTCTGTGACTTGCTTTTCACTCTCTGAATAGAATCTTTTGACAAATGGCACTGTTAATTTTAATGTAGTCTAATTTATCAATCCATTTCTTTAAGGTTGATACTTATTTTGTCATATATAAGCAATCTCTGACTATCCCAGAGTCATGAAGGTATTCTTCATTGTTTTCTATAAGAAGCTTAACTGATTTACATTTCACATTTAGGTCCACAATCCATATTTTTTCCCATTATGATATCTAATTGTTTGACTGTATTTGCAAAAAAGACCATCCTTTCCTCTCTGCACTGAAGTAATTGCTTTAACAAGTTCAGTGACCATAAATGTGTGGAACTCTTTCTGCAATTTCATCTGTTACATTGGTCAATTTTTCTATCCCTGGGCGACTACCACTCTGTCTTAAATTTTGTAACTTTAAAATTCTTTGAATAAATTTAATTTTGTTTTACAGTCATTTTATCTAGAAAGATAGAAGACAACTTTCACATGTTCAAGCACCATTTTGTGTTATGAGCTCAACAATGTAGCATAAAACTGGCAACACTGCATGTGACTGATAACTTTGAAAACATTGTTATTTGTATAACCTAGAACTTTATATTTTTGAGGTTAATTATAAATACGTATTTTGAATTTCTCATTATAATAGTTACACAAGGTGACTGGGTACTATCTGTTCCATTTTATACCCAAGGAAACCAAAGTTAATAGCCTTACCTAGTGTGAGATTAATCATTACTCAAAATTGGAATTCACAGTCCTTGCCTTCTCGTTCTGTTGTTCAACCAGTGAGGCAAGATGCCATTTTAAGTTATAAGTCTCCCTTAAGAAAATAGAAAGCTGTCTTCCTGGGATTAAATGTTGTTACAGACTCTCATGAACTCTTAATTTACAGCTAATGAAACTCTGAATTTCCTTACTAAACAACATGTGCTGGGATGAGTCACAGCTCATGACAGAACTTATTTAGTTATATCTCAGTAACTTAAGTTAATTGAGTCACATAACACATCACAGGACTTGAATGTAAAAAATGTCAGATTCTGCCTTTGCCGTCTCTTTTTAGTTACTAAATCATACTAATCACCATTACTGTCCAAATTAACTTATGTATTTTCTGAGTATTTATCTTATCCCCAGGATTTAGTTCAATGATTCTATTTGCACTTTTATTCATGCCCCAGAAATAGTCATGTTCCGTTTTGAACCCTCTGGATGTGAAATATGTCTCTCTCCAACTCTGCCTTGTTCTGGTGTCTGCCTATTCCCAGTTGTTTCTCCTCAACACTAATCATATACTTTCTGCATTTATTTGGCCTTTATTTCTCAAACTTTTTGTGTTTTTCTCTGTTGATATGTAACTAGTTAGGTATTCTAGCCTGTGTATATATTTATTGAATCTTATTGAGAGAAAAATAATTAGGTCCAGGGTCTTGCTTCCGCTGGTGGCTTTTTGCTCAACCTGTAAGCCTACCATAAGTATACTTAATAGATTTATGTATAAATTGTAGACTTTGAGTTTATACCTAAAGTTTACGTGCATATATTATATGTATATATTATATATATATA
>NW_007734876.1:54993-57616 GCF_000696425.1 Galeopterus variegatus
GCCCATATGCTATTACCCAATATGTACTGCTAGTTGCCATTCTCTCTCTCTCTCTATGCCTGACTCCTTACTCCTGCCTTGCATAACCCAGGGACAGAGTACTTCCCTCTCAACTCAGCATGCCCTCCTTGCTCTGGATCTGTGAGTCATAAATCTTTGAACTTATTTCTTATTGTGGTGGTGTATTAAATTTGTGCCTTCCATGTGAGGAACCAGGGGCTACCCCAGACTGGGTAGCCAAGGTCAGGCTCCCAGTACCAGAGTGATGGTCAGGCAGGCATAGAGATCAGACAAGAGCCCCGAGGGTGTCTGCCTGTATAAACAAGTTTCTTTTGTGAGGGACACCTCTTCATGGATTGGACAAGAAAGCATTAAACCATCTGCCAGGTAAAAGAAGCATCCTGTGTAAAGTAACTGAAAATACCCACACCCAGCTCCCTTTCATGTCTCATTAAGGCAGGTTTGCTAGCAGCTCTGGTACTAAAATTCCAGTTTTGCTGGGGCCTCTCAAGACAAGTGTATATTGTCATTATTTGGAAATATAACATTTTTATAAAGGAGGGCATGAGATTGATTTCATGACATGTTTTTCTAGTGGGTTGAATCATACCAACTACTCACACACATACACACATGGACTACTGGCTAAGAGAAGATTTTTAATTCATTTGTTTATAAATAAGATAAATAAGAAATTCCTTTGAAAATCTTGTAGTAAAACCTACTATCATGATCTATCTAAATTTCCTCTCTCCTACATGGTGTATGGCTCTTTGATGAAAATTTAGTGTGAAATCATAACTTTTCAATCATTATTCCACATTAGGAAAATCTCACTGCTGTGTGGAAGATTCAGTCAAGTCATTCTATAATATTTATCTCATGTTATATTTAAACCTCCTACTTCACCCCTTAAAAATGGGTGAAGAGGCACATTTCTTACTAAACTGCTCAAGGAGAAGTTTCTGCTCTTTCCCAGTTAATTGTAACTGCTTGTCAGTTAGGTTGGACTTACAGAAAGTAGAATCAGATAAGTTAAGTTTAGCTCACAGATTATTTATCTGGAAAAGTTTCTGGGGAAGGAAGTGTAACTGAGCAAACAGGGAATGCGAGATGCAGTGTAGACCCAGGAACAGCTACTATGTACTCCACGAAAATCTCTGAACCTAAAATGGACTTGGAGAATTGTTCTGATTGGGCTTTTATCCCACTGCTCCCACAGCCATTGCATGCACACAAAATCTGAAATAATCTATCATTTGCAGAGCTACACTACAGGAAATATTTTTTAAAAGTTATTCGGGCAGCAGCAGGATATTATTAGATAACAATCTGTACTAGAATGAAGGCCATCAGAAATGGTAAATATGTGGATCAATATAAACACTGTATATTATTATTTAAATCTCCTTAAAAGATATTTGAATGTTTAGTGTAAAAGTAATAACTTATAAATGGTTCCAAATTGGGTGTGTGAGTGTGTGTGTGTGTGTGTGTGTGTGCGCGCGCATGCGCAAAACAGTATGGCAACAATAGCCCAAGGACTAGAAAGGGAGAAATGGAAGTAAACTACGGTCCGCTTACTGTATATTACTTGAAGGTAGAGTGTGATAAATTAGAGATGTACCCTATAAATCCTTAAACTATCACTAGAATAATTCAACACAGTTATACCTAATAAGGTGATAAAAACATTAAAATTGAATTCAAAATTACTTAATCCAACATAAAAAGAGCAAAAAGTAATGAAAGGACAAGTAGAACAAATCGAAAACAAATTTCAAAATGTTAAAAAAAAAAAAAACATATCTACAATGACATTGAATGTGAATTAAAAAACAGAGATTATCAAATTAAGTAAAAAGTCAAGATCCAACAATATACTATTTATTTTTTTTAAAAACCCCACAAATATGTTAAAATTAAAAGGATGGAACAAGATACATCATGCTAACCTTTATTTTATTTTATTTTATTTTATTTTTAATTTTTTTAGCAACTGGTCAGTGCAGGGATCAAACCCTGAGCCTTGGTGTTATCAGCATCATGCTCTAACCACCTGGCCAGCCATGCTAACCTTAATTTTAAAAATCTGGAGTTGTTATATTAGTATCAAACAAAGTTGATTTTGGAGCAAAGAATATTAAAAAGGACCATGCTTTGGGCCATAAAATAAGTCACAGTAAATTTTAAATGATTTATGGTATACAAAGTATGTCCTTGATGACAAGGAAATTAAATTACTCATCAACAGGAAGACCTCTGGAAAGCTGCCAAATATTTGGAGCAAAATAACTCACTTCTCAACAACTCATGGGTCAAAGAAGAAAAAAGTCAAATTAGAAAATATTTTGTACTAAATGAAATATTATTACAACATCTCAAAATACATGTCAAAATATGTGAGATGCTACTAAAGTATCTATAGGGAAATGTATAGCACTAAATGCCTATATTGCAAAAGAAGGAAGGCCTCAAATCAATAACATCATTTTTTACCTTAAAATTTTTGTAAAAGAAGAGCAATAAAATCCAGAGTAGATAGAGAAAGGAAATAATAGAGATCACAGTGCAAGTCAATGAAAAAATAGACAAAAAAGTAAGAGAAAAAAATCAATGCAAC
>NW_007734876.1:58929-60808 GCF_000696425.1 Galeopterus variegatus
GGTATCAATATAGACAAATACAATAAAGGGACATAACAAAGAACAATGAATAGAGCCACATATGTATAACCAACTGATTTTTCCACTGTTACAAATGCAATACAAGGCAAAAAATACAGATTTTTTCAAAATATGGTTCTGGAACAACTGGATATCCATGTGAAAAACAAATGAAGAACACTTTGATCCATACTTTGTGCTATTTACTAAAATTTACTCAAAATTGTAAAATCACCAAACGTCTACAAGAAATTACAAGAAGAAATCTTTGTTACCATGGGTCCTTTTGGAAAAAAATTTAAGTGGTTCTAGAAATGCTTGCTCTTCTGCATGGGGCAGCTATGATGCCTAGAAAATATTCATATATCACTTGACCCAAGAAACTCATGAAGTTCAAAGTGGTACTAACACAATCACCTCTATCCCGTTGCCTCAGGACATACTGTACCTGTTTCTTTCCTCATGCTTGAGTCTGGCCTCAATCCTCTTTGCCTCTCAAGTGCAACAAACTCATTTCAAGGTCTCTGAGTGGCCCCACCANAAATGACATGAATGTATTTATATAAATTATTTATTTTTAAAAATTTATCACACAGAAAACTGCAGACCAAAATGGCTTCAAGGGAAGTTCTAATAGATATTTTAGGTAGAATAATAGGCAAATTTTTTCCCAAAATTGAAGAGGATAAATTGTATTTCATGACATCCTATAACACCAACATTACTATGAAACAAAACCAGGTAAAAACCCTAAAAGTTTAGACAATAGTCTCTAATGAACATGGATTCAAAAAGTCAACAAATTTTTAACAAATCAAATTCAACAATGTATATATAAAAAGATAATATATTATGGCTAAAAGGAGTTTATTGCAGGAATGAAGGTTTGTTTAACATTTGAAAATTGATCAGTGTAATTGTCCTTATTAACAAACTAAAGCAAAGAAAAGCATATGATTATCTCAGTAGATGCAGAAAAATTATTTAATACAACATAACATCCATTTCTGATAAAAATTCTAAGCAAACCAGAAATGGAAAGAAACTTTCTTTATATGATCAAAAATTGAATGCATTCCTCCTAAGATCAAAAACAGGGCAAAACTGTCATTTTTTTTTTTTACCACTTCTATTTTGTATAACTTTTTATTTATTTATTTATTTGTTTGTTTGATTGTTTATACCACTAACACCCCACCCCTGGATGTTCTGGCCAGCGCAATAAGGCAAGAAAAGGAAGTAAATGGAATCCTGAGTAAAAATGAAGAAGTTATATGGTCTTGACTTCCAGATGACATAATCATCTAATAGAAAACCAAATCAAACTTGCAAAAAAGTTACCAGAACTAACACGTGGGTTTAGCAAGTCTGTAAAATATATGATCAATATAAAAAAAAATTCAACTGTATTTCTATAAACTAGCAATAAACTGAAATTGAAAATTAAAAATGCGATGTAGAGCAGCATTAAAAATATCTAGTATTTATGTACAAATCTGACAAATGATACATGAAAGCATTGCTAAGAGAAATCAGAGAGATGTGAATAAACAGTATATAAACCATTTTCTTAGATCAGAAGATCTAATACGTTTTAGAAGTTAACTCTCCCCAAATTGACCTATAGATCAACACAATCCCAGTCAAAATTCCAGAAAGCTTTTTAAAGAAATTTACTAGATGATTCTAGAATTCATATATAAATGCAGAGGATGTAGAATAGGCCAACCAACTTGGAAAATAAAGAACAAAGTTTTAGAAATTAAACTACCTAGTTTCAAGACATTAGAGTTACATTAAACAAAACAGTACAGTATCGGTATCAATATAGACAAATACAATAAAGGGACATAACAAAGAACAATGAATAGAGCCACAT